>NW_015390450.1:18393-63117 GCF_001527695.2 Protobothrops mucrosquamatus | reverse complement strand
TATGTGTGTGTGTGTGATTGTGTGTGTCAGTGTGTCTGGAAAGCACAAAGGAGGAGGAAGAGGGGAAGCCAACTCTTATTTTGGCTTTTTGAGAGAGGGCAAATCCGTGGGAAGCTCTGTCCATGGTGCTGACAGTCTTTTCATTTAATCGTAATGGGAAAATGGTGATTTGTTTTCTAAGGATCATATTAAACAAGGGTGGGTTCATCACAAAGCAACTGATACTCCAGATAAATGCTTCCTATTCCGTTAAGGGCTTTAAGGATCAAAATTAGCACTTTAATTGGTACTAGAGAGGCAGTAGTAGAAACACAGAAAGCCTTAACCTGACAGGCACACCTTAAAAAACAAGGTGGCGATGGATCCGTTCTTCACATACTGCATGGAAAGCGTCAACCAATTTCTTTTTCAAAAGCTAGAATTATCAATAGAAGAGAATATTTGTAGCTCAGGGTTGAACAGTGGGATTTTGGGTGGGTTTCTCTCAGATGTTTCCTGAAAGGTCTGCAAGAAAGCAACCAAGCTCAGAGAGCACTAAAGACCCCCAAAGGTAGAATTCCTTGCAGTTTGGCCCACAGAACTTGGGAACTTTTTTGTTCTTCTCCCTACAGGGACCATGAACTCTGAAGAAGAACAGATAAAGCTATAACAACTCTTCAAAAAGCATCATTACTCTTCAGAGACGACCCGTATAAACTGATACACAATTCACAAACATTCTAAAGATCCCACTTTTTGGCCCACTAATCATCTAGCCACAATAATGGGCAGACGTGTCATAACCACCAAGAGCCACTTTGACTGTGGTGGGATATAAATATAATAAACTAACCAAAACAAACAAAATAACAGAATCATTATTAGCTCCCCAGCCCTTCCAGCCCTATAGTTCTAGGACTATTAACGATTTTTTGGAACATGCTATTCCTTAGATAGGAGACAAAAAGGGTCTCAGATCCCCTCTTATGATCAGTTCTGTCAGTTGGACTCCACCAGCCCAAAAGCTGCAACACAACTTCCGAACTACAATCAACCACACTTAGAGCAAACTCTGATCCTAGTTCCTGACCCTGTTGACTTAGAGAGAGTGTGTCAAGGTCTTTGAATCCATTTGCCCTAAAACCTCCGAGCAAAACTTGCTATGTAATTGTAGAGGTTCGCTTTAATATTGCTTATTGGAAGTAACCAAATCTGGCACCAGAACGTAAACACACACAGACAAGGTAGTAATAAGGTTAGAGCCTCCTCGATAAAGGTGTAAGTGTTCTCGGGTGGCAAAACAGTCCTCCTGGTAATTCCACAATACATGTTTCCGTTAACAGATTACGTTGCACCGAGGTCTGTCAGACTCTCCACTTATGCTTACCAACGTTTTCACAGTAGTGTAATTCGACAACTAATTACAGTAGGTAACCTGGCCTGAGATGATCAACCAGGAATGAGACAAAGGATATGAAGTAAGGGACGGATAATGATTCAAACAGGACGGTTTTTAACTCTGCTTGCAAAAAATATATTCCTTTTCCTTAATCTTGCTTACGATAGGAGTTCAAGGTTTCTATATTCAACAGCCATAGCTTTCTTATCCAATGCAAGTTTGTAAGAAAAGAGAAATTGTGCAGAGAAAGTTTTCTCTTTCTCAGAAAAAGATTGTAGAGATTTCTACATAATCTATTGTGTTTTCTTTGCTTCATCTTCTGGTCTACAAGACAACCCAAGGCCTGATCAAAGTATAGGAATAGAATAGAATAGAATAGAATAGAATAGAATAGAATAGAATAGAATAGAATAGAATAGAACAACAGGAATAATAGAATAGAACAACAGGAATAATAGAATAGAATAGAATAGAATAGAATAGAATAGAATAGAATAGAATAGAATAGAATAGAATAGAATAGAATAGAATAGAATAGAATAGAATAATGGGATGGGATACAGAACAGAATAGAATAGAATAGAATAGAATAGAATAGAATAGAATAGAACAGAACAGAACAGAACAGAACAGAACAGAACAGAACAGAATAGAATAGAATAGAATAGAATAGAATAGAATAGAATAGAATAGAATAGAATAGAATAGAATAGAATATAGAATATTTTTTACTGGCTAAGTGTGATTGGACACACAAGGAATTTGTCTTCGGTGCATAAGCTCTCAGTGAACATATAAACAACAAACTAATAATAACCATAATAACAATAATAATCATAGCAGTGATACCAATAGAGAAGGTAATAGAAAAGATGAGAAGAATAATAGTAATACATACTACATGTGTAAATATCCTTAGACATAACACAGCAAAGTTACTAGCTTGCTTTGCAAAACAGAACCAGCCTATTTATGCGGACTTTTTGAAAACAGAATCACAGAATATATCGCATATGTCAAATCTTCTAGTGGAAAATTTGCTGAAGCAATCAAATGAGAAAGTATTTCATCCAAATTTACATCCTCCCGTGTAAAAAGAGAAGAAAACAAAATGTAATCAGTGGAATAGCTTGTCTTCAACAGTTGTAGATGCTCAGCACTGGAGATTTTCAAGAAGAGATTGGACAGACATTGGTCTGGAATAGGATAGGGTCTTCTGCTTGAGCATTGGACTAGAAGACCTCACTCAATAGTAGTAACTGTGAGAGGGATCTCGGAGTCCTAGTGGACAATCAAACATGAACCAGCATTGTGCTGCAGCTGCCAAAAAAGCCAACACAGTGCTAGGCTGCATTAACAGAGGGACAGAATCAAGATCACACAAAGTGTTAATACCACTTTACAATGCCTTGGTAAGGCCACACTTGGAATACTGCATCCAGTTTGGTCGTGATGTAAAAACGATGTTGAGACTCTAGAAAGAGTGCAGAGAAGAGCAACAAAGATGATCAGGGGGCTGGAGGCTAAAACATATAAAGAAGGTTGCTGGAATTGGGTATGTCTAGTTTAGTGAAAAGAAGGACTACTAGGGGGTGACATGATAGCAGTCTTCCAATATCTCAGGGGTTGCCACAAAGAAGAGAGGGTCAAGCTGTTCTCCAAAGCACCTGAAAGCAGCACAAGAAGCAAAAGATGGAAACTAAACAAGGAGAGAAGCAACCTAGAAATAAGGGGAAATTTCCTGACAGTGAGAACAATTAATCAGTGCAACAACCTGCCTCCAGAAGCTGTGAATGTTCCAACATTGGAAGTTTTTAAGAAGAGATTGGACAACCATTTGTCTGAAATGGTATAGGGTTTCCTGCCTGAGCAGGGGGTTGGACTAGAAGACCTCCAGGGTCGCTTCCAACTCTGTTATTCTATTCTATTCTATTCTATTCTATTCTATTCTATTCTATTCTATTCTATTCTATTCTATTCCATTCCATTCCATTCCATTCCATTCCATTCCATTCCATTCCATTCCATTCTATTCTATTCTATTCTATACCTCCAAGGTCCCTGCCAATTCTATTATTCTGTTTTTTGTCTTGCTTTGTTTTTTTTGCACTGATGTGCTTCCTGGTTGAAAGGATTAGCCGGTGACATCAGCATTGTCCTGGGGATGCCCAGCTGGGGGTTACTTTCATGTCTCCAGCTGGAGCTGAAGGACAGGGGCTCAACCATGCCTAATGGCAGCTCTTGAATCTCAAATGCAAGCTTTCTAACCTCCTGCCCAGCATTCCAGCTACTTGAGCCACTGTGCTCCTTATTATTCTGTTATTCTGTATGACTTCTTCAATCTCATTATTTCAGCCCAAAGCATCTTGAAGGGGGAAATTGTGTCCAAAAGGGAGCACTTAAGAGGTGAAAGTAACCAATCTGAAGAAGCTATATTTCTAGGAATAAAACATGAAAGCAACCACCACATTGGCTTTAAACAGTCCGCCATATTAGCTATCCAAAGAAGAAGTCAGTGCACTGGAATGATCATCTGCCATTTTAAGTCAAAGCCTGCTGGGAAAATGTGAAGCTTTTGCTTCGACTCATTTGCATTTCAAGCAGTTTTCTTTTTTCCTTCTTCCTTCAACTGTTTTGTGTTTTGTTTTTTTTTTACTTATCACCAGGGTCCCAGAAAGTTGGATAAGAAACACTAACACAATTTGCACTTCAACACTTCTACAAAAAGAAACAGACTTTGAGAGAGGCTGGGGTCTATGTAGCAAAACATGACAGTTTTAAACTTCCCCAAAATAATAAGGGTTTTATTGTCGTTCAGAAAAAAGATCTGATCATGACACTCAGGAGTGTCAAATGTTTCTTTTTTAAAAAAATATGTTTTATTAATTTTTTAACATAATCACCTTAATATTAGGTAAACAGTGTGTTGTCTGGGTTTACATTTCAGAAGCATTCACTAACAGTTGATTTCTATCATCTATAATCCACATAATAACTTTACTTGATTTCCTCTTTTTCCCATAATGTTCTCTTTTATCAACCTTAAGTTAATACAATTCTTGTTGTTTTAATAAATGATGATTCAGTATAAAAAAATTTCTAATATTTCTACAGATAATAATCACATCAATATAACATTCCTTTTCTATCTAGTCATTCTGGTTGTCTCATCATAGATCGGGTTTTACAGTTCTTCTTTACATTGGTTTTTCCCACAATATTCAAAACATTCTTACTGCTTAAGATTTTCTCAAAGTTAATTACATTTAAATATTTAAATCTATTTTTTTCTCATGTAAGCCAACCCAATACTTCTACCTTTCTTAAGGAATAAATAAAACTAAAAAAAGAAAAAAGAATAAGAATTAAAAAAAAAAAGATAGTATGCTACTTAAAATCCTTATTTCCTAATAAGCTAATACATATTTATTTCCAAATAAATGTTTGAGTTGGGCATTGGACTAGAAGACCTCCAAAATCCCTTCCAACTCCGTTATTCTGTTAACGCACATAATGACTTAATGTTTTCAACTGTCAGCTAATAAATTTAACTGAGTAATTTAAACATCTGACTTGGAGAAAGGGCACGACATATGGAAGCAAACATTCTAATGCTCTGTCAAAATTGGTTAGATATAAAAACATAGATAAGATAAATCACTCCACTTCCTTTGCTGCGGTACATAGTTAACTATAGCATTTTGTCAAGTTTGTGCTGTTTCTATGCTTCACATCAAATTACATGGTGCATTAAATTACACCAAACAAGATGCATTTGCTAGCACCATGTTTCCTGCTAATGTATTTTTTTTTCCCAGCCTGATGTCAGCGGCAACATCAACACCAGTCATTTAAAAGCTGGCAGGCATTATCATTTAGATATAATTCCTGACCCCGTCTCTGGTATAAATAACGTCCTGGAAAATGGTCCTAGCCATATTTCCCTGGGATTGAATCTAAATGCTTTTCAATAGTATTTTCCCCCAAGATCTACACTTGCCAGTGTCAAAAAAAGACCTGTCCAGATTCAGAAGCTCCTATCATGCTTGTATCCTCCATTCACACAACTTTTCATTATAAATAATCATCATGTTCAGGGAGTCCTTGACTTATAACACTTTATTTAGTGACCATTTGAAGTTATAATGGCACTGAAAAATGTGGCTTATGACTGTTGCAGCAGCCCTGTGGTCATGTCATCAAAATTGTCAGCTGACTCATATTTCTCTATAGAGCTGGAAGGGACCTTGGAGGTCTTCTAATCCAGCCCTCTGCTCAAGCAGGAGACCCTATACCATTTAAGACAAGTGACTGTCTAGTCTCTTCTTAAAAACCTCCAGTGATGAAACACCAACAACTTCTGGAGGCCAGCTGTTCCACTGGTTAATTGTCCTCACTATTAGCAAGTTTCTCCTTAATTCCAGGTTGCTTCTCTCCTTGATTAGTTTCCATCCATTGTTTCTTGTCCTGCCTTCTGGTGTTTTGGAAAATAAATTGACTCCCTCCTCTTTGCGGCATCCTCTCAAATACTGGAATACTGCTATCATGCCTCCCCCCTAGTCCTTCTTTTCTCTAGACTAGTCAAACCCAAATCCTGCAACTGTTCTTCATATCATATATTTCTGTCTCCAGGCCTTTCATCATCTTAGTTGATCTTCTCTGCACTTTTTCCAAAGTCTCAACATCTTTTTTGCAATGTAGTGACCAAACCTGGATGCAGTATTCCAGGTGTGGCCTTACTAAGGTTTTATAAAGCAGTACTAATACTTCACGTGGTTTTCATTCTATGCCTCTGCTGAAGAAAAAGTCTTCATCATGGTTCAGTCCAAGCCAGGAATAAACAACATGGTGACTGCTTTAGAAAGAAGGCTGCAGTTTATTCAGGAGGAGAGCCAGACAGAAAGATGGCTCTGGAAGAAAAGAGAGAGAGAGAGCACATGTAGGGAGTGGGTTTTTATACCCTCTGGGGCTTTTGTTCGGAGTTGTTTCCTGTTCCTGTTTGAGGCTTTGTATTTCCTGTGTCATGCATTCGGACCTTAGTCTGGGTGTGCCCTTTGGCATCTGTGGGTTAATCCTATTATGTCCTATCTTAGAGTTTGGGTGGGGTATGTAGATTTTAGGTGTCTTTGTCTTCTTAATCTTCTAGCTTCAACTTTCCTGGATTATTTACATCTGCATTTCTACAGAGCTGGTTTCTGCTTGGGGGAGGGAGACTTGGGGCTATTAAAAAAAACTGGGCATGCTTTTCTGCCTCTTTAAGATCCTTTGAGGAAATATATTTTTCTGCCTTTTTAATATTTCCTTCTCTGGGGGGCTGACTTCCCACACCTCTGAGACATTTGCTAAGTGAGTTTTGCCCCATTTTACGACCTTCCTTGCCACCCTTGTTAAGTGAATCACTGCCGTTGATAAGTGAGTAGCCCGGTGGTTAAATGAATCTGGCTTCTCCATTCACTTTGCTTATCAGAAGGTTGCAAAAGGGGATCACGTGACCTTGGGACGCAGCGACAGTCATAAATATGAACCAGTTGCCACGCATCTGAATGTTGACCACAGGATCATGGGGAAGCTGCACAGATTGTAACTGTGAAAAATGGCCATAAGTCACATTTTTCAGCGCCATTGTAACTTTGAACAGTCACTAAACGAGCTGTTGTAAGTCAAGGACCACCTGTGTTTGAGTTTCATCTTCAGCATCTGTCCTTCCAAAGGACAGTCAGGTTTGATTTCCTCCAGGATTTAAAGTGCAGTATAGAGAGGAAATATTTTAACTACTCAGATGAGGAAGCAGGCCACTTCAGAGCCTTTTTCCAAGGCCAATTACTTGGCCCACAGTGACTTAAAGTTTAAAAGCTTTTTTTTTTTTGATGTTGTGGCTAATCACGCTGCCAACCTTTCTATTATTGGCTTGATCCATTTGGCTTCCATTTACTCCTGTATTAAAACACAAAGGCAACAACGTTGTTTTGTGTTTTGCCTCCCGCAGGCTTTTCTTCCTCAGGCGAGGTTTTGAAAGCGGGTTGAAGGAATAAACAAGAATCCCTTCTGAGGCAAATCACAGCACGTTTTTTATTTATCTCTTTTCTTCCTTTGTGCGGGATATCGAAAGCTAAAGGCGGTTGACCTTTCCTTTCCTTCGCTGGTATTATTCCAGGGGAGAGTCAATAGCATCTGTGTGAGGAGGGAAAACAGAACGGGCAAGCAAATGGAATACCTTTTTAAGGGTTTTGATTAAATTGTCTGTGGGGGCATATTGAGCTTCTATCAAGGGAAGAAAAAGAAAGAAGAGATCAGGAATTGGCACACGTGTTGAAAAGGTCTCTGGAGAGAGACCGGTTGATTTTTTTCTGAAGGATTCTGCCAAGTGTTCACTTCTAGAATCTTCCATTTTCGTCCAAGTATTCTGGAAGTAAAACAAAAGAACAGTTTGTAGTGTTCAGGCGTGATCCGGCCCTGAAATGAAATGGAAAGTTTTATATGAACGTATTTTCTTCTGGAGATAGAGTACTTAGAATGGTATCTCCTCAGAGTCAGTTCTTTCATGCAGGTGGGACAGGAATCCGTTACTGGGAAAACCACGTCTCTCAGAGTCTCTGTTTAATAATATTTATTAGAAGGAAAGTCAATGCAGAAGTTCCAACAAGAATTTTACTTTCAAATGAGGGCATTGAACGCCTCATAATATCAGTCAGGTTGATATGGAGTTATGTGTCCTTCCAGCCTCCTGATCTCCAGTTGCAGAAAAAGTTTTAAAAAAAAGAAAAAACTGCTTTTTAATTTGCACTTCTGAAGGTATTTAATGGAAATCATTTGAATAAGAATTGGAGGAGGAGGAGGAGGAGGAGAGGAGAGGAAAAGGAGAGAGGGAGGAGAATGAGGGGTAGAGATGAAGGAGGGGAAGGAGATGGGAAGGAGGAGGAGAAGGGGAAGGAGGAGGAGAAGGGGAAGGAGGAGGAGAGGGAAAGGAAAGGGGAAGGAGAGGAGAAGGAAAGGGGGAGGAGGAGGGGGAGAAGAGGAGAAGGAAAGAGAGGAGAAGGAAAGAGAGGAGAAGGAAAGAGAGGAGAATGAGAGGGGTGGAGATGAAGGAGGGGGAAGGAGATGGGAAGGAGGAGGAGAAGGGGGAGGAGGAGGAGGAGAGGGAAAGGAAAGGGGAAGGAGAGGAGAGGAGAAGGAAAGGGGAGGAGGAGGAGGGGGAGGAGAGGGGAAGAAGAAGGGAAGGAGGGAAAGGAAAGGGGAAGGACAGGAGAGGAGAAGGAAAGGGGGAGGAGAAGGAAAGGGGGAGAAGGGGGAGGGGAAGGAAAGAGGGAGGAGAAGGAAGGGGCAAGGAGATGGGTAGGAGAAGGAGAAGGAGGAGGGAAAGGAAAGGGGAAGGAAAGGAGGAGGAGGAGGAGGAGGAGGAGGAGGAGGAGGAGGAACATTACCTAAATTATTCTTCCTCCTTATTTTGTCTTGCTGGAATAATTATTGGGACAGTCTCCAGATGAACGTGGAGAGCGCTGCCCTATCTAAAAGCTTATTTCACATCCTTAGAGCTGACTCCATGATCATGGGGCTACAAGACCTAGGGAGAATGGTCCAACCTTATCATTGGCAAAACTACTCCTCTTCTAAACGAAATAGTAAGAATCAAGTCCTTTCTGATCCAGGTGAGGCTCTTGATGGTGCCCCAAATCCTGTTTTGTTTTTTTTTGCCAGATTTATCACTGAAAAGCAACATATCTTTGCTTAAGGGAACATGTGCTTCCATCTGGGTGAGAACCAGTGAAGCCTTTATAGATTCTTACTTAAATTTATGCTTATGAGGGAGATATATTGGACATAGGTGTATGGCTCTTAGTTTTGGGCCCAAATTTCTCCACCTTTGGTAGATTTTTTTTTTTATTTCATTCTCATCCCAGCAAAAAGTCTTGACTCCCTAGAAGCTCTGTACTTAAAAAAAAAACCACCCATAATTCACATTGTACTTTCCATAGGTATCAATAACGGCTCCATCTGTGATTTTTATGATTTAAATTAATACCAAAGTGCAAGCTGAATTCTAAACACTTCCCCGGCTGATTTCAAAATAACTCCTGGGAACTTCATTAAATCTTTTTAATGGGTGCTGTCAAATGAACCCTCTGTTCTTGGTAAAGAAAAAAAAATGTTATATTTCTTTCTCATCTCAGCTTCTTCTTCAAGAAGGCAGCAGTTTCTTTAAAGCAATAGAGGGGGAAAAAATATCCCTGAAGTAAAACAGATTTTTTTTTTTTGAAAAAAATCTGTTTATTACACAGTTTTCCTTCCTGTGTATGTCAAGGTCCCATTTCAGACAAGATTCTTCTCAGCACAGTTTAAAAATTCATTCCTTTAATCTATTCAGGATTCAATTTAAAAAATAGGAAGAGAAAATTTTAATGGAACAACAAAGGTTGCTTGAAAAATACTGTCACATTTATTATGAGGTAGAATTAAATTTATTCCAGCTCATAAACTTTACTCTGCTTCATAATAATTGCTGCAGTGCTACCCGGTTCTGATTAAAAGCATTGAATACTTCTTGTTCAGTTATGCAAAAATCAAAAACAGTTGTGATGCGGAGAGGAAAATAAAACAGCATTCAGACACAGTGAATATATTTATTCAGCCAACTGGAAGTAAAAAATGAAAAATAGGTTGTGAACGTTGGTGGTTTCAAAAACTCTTCAAGATTTTTTTTTTTTAAAAAAAATACTTTTTATTTATAATTAAGAACAGCAATCCGTGTTTAAGCTATGTCTGAATATAATTCATATCTGACAATTTGATCCCAAATTATTAAAATAGTTAAAATTTGGTTGAATTGAGAATACAGTTAGTCCTCGACTTACGACAAAAATTGAGGCCATGTCATTGCCTAGGATTGAACTCTCAACCTTCCAAGTGTGAGGTGAGCATCTTCACCTGTAGGCCACTGCACTGGACATACATACATACATACATATTTACATACATATAAAATATTCCTATCATCTATCTATCTATCTATCTATCTATCATCTATCATCTATCTATCTTTCATCTATCTATTATCTATCTATCTATATTATCTATCTATCATCTATCATCTATCTATCATCTATCATCCATCTATATTTATATCTATCTATCTATCTATCTATCTATCTATCTATCTATCATCTGTTTATTTATCTATCTATCTATCATCTATCATCTATCATCTATCTATCTTTCATCTATCTATTATCTATCTATCTATATTATCTATCTATTATCATCTATCATCTATCATCCATCTATCTATCATCTATTATCTATCTATCTATCTATCTATCTATCTATCTATCTATCTATCTATCTATCTATCTATCTATCTATCTATCTATCTATCTACCTACCTACCTACCTACCTACCTACCTATCTATCATCTATCATCTATCATCTATCTATTTATCTATTTATCTATTTATCTATCTATCTATCTATCTATCATCTACTGTATCTATCTATTTCTGTCTCTCTCTGGTCATGTAGTGACTCAACTTGCAATTTCAATGACTTATGACCAAAACTCACCGCTCAATTATGGTCATAAGTCAGGGACTACCTCAGTGTTGGGATTCAAATATGTGTGGATGCCGCTTCCGGAAGTCCATTCTGAGCCTGGGCAACAAAAAAATTAGCTACCGGTTCTGCCGAAGTGGTGCGAACTGGCTGAATCCCACCACTGGACTATCTACAGAAATAGATGATATAGATATATTTCTAACTCCAGAACATTTCTGCTGGAAATGGTGGGCTCGTTTTTTTTTTCTTAACTTTTCCTTTTAAAGGGAAAAAAAAAAAAAACACAGGACATTTTCATTGACTTCAGCTTCAGAGGAGAAAAACAAATTTAAATAAATAATATAATAAGCCCTGCTACCGCCTTTGTTCTTGCATCATTATGGAGAGGATCTCTTGTTATGGACCGTAAGTGACCCTCGTTCTAAATGGAGCCCCAGTCTAATTTGGCACAGCCTGTTCCACTTTTCTAATTTTGAAGAGCAGACTATTTTAAAACATGTTCTGCTCCATTTCATTCCATGTCAAATTGCTCTTCCTTTAATTGGAAGAGAGCTTGGCTGACTGCACAATGGTGTCCGTAAAAGAGATTTCAGACTGCTGACATGCAATTTTGTATTTTCGGTTTCAAATAAAACATTGTCAAAATGTCGCTAATAATGCTTCCTACGCCAAAAGGACTCCCCCCCCCACCCTACCCTTTTAAAAGATCCATTGGAAAGAAAAGGGAATCTATTTTGAATGCCACTGAAGGTGCCAAGAATCCCAGCAGTAAGAATAAATACTTATATCTTCACAGACAAACACATTTTATTAAAAATATAAACTTTGGTGAAGCTCACTTCATCAAATGTATGTGAGCTACTGTTCTGAAAAAAAAAATCTACCTTTTAATAAAGTGTGTTCCTTTGAAAAAGTACTACCAGGTTCCTCCTGATTTTAGGCTCCCTTAGACTATTATAATAATAATAATAATAATAATAATAATAATAATAATAATAATAATAATAATAATAATAATAATAATAATAATAATAATAATAATAATAATACAACTGCGACCTACGTACAACTATGGACCTGCGCCTTTTTCGCCGAGCCCTGAAAACCCATCTATTCCGTGCGGCCGGCCTGGCGTAGTCTTAATTTTGTTTTAATACAGGTTTTATATGGGGTATTTTAGAGCAGGCCTTTATTTATTTAATCTGATTTTAGAATAGATATTTATTGTGATTTTTATTATCGCCTGTTCACCGCTCTGAGTCCCGTAAGGGAGATAGGGCGGTATATAAATTTTAATAAATGAAATAAATGAAATAATAATAGTAAAGTTGAAAGGGACCTTGGAGGTCATCTAGTCCAACCCCCTGCTCAGGCAGGTAACCCTATACCATTTCGGACAAATGGCTGTCCAGTCTCTTCTTAAAAACTTCAAGTGTTGGAGCATTCACCACTTCTGGAGGCAGGTTGTTCCACTGGTTAATTGTTCTAACTGCCAGGAAGTTTCTCCTTAATTCTAGGTTGATAGTTATCTTTCTACATTATTTATGCCTATGTCAATGTACCAAAACAGCACTTTTTTTTTCTAGCAACATTGCAAGAAAAGGACAGATTCAAGTTTGAAGCTTGTTTTAACAGAGGTATCCTTCAATTATCCTCACTTTTAGTGTCAAATTAGGGATGTTATCTTATTTTGTGCTGCAATAATCTAGTGGTGTCACTTCTGTTTCTCCAGAAACATCAACAGATGACAGTTAAGGTAATCCAGGGGTCTTCAAACTTGGCCCTTTTATGACTTGTGGACTTCAACTCCCAGAATTCCTCAGCCAAGTCATAAAAGAGCCAAGTTTGAAGACCCCTGAGGTAACCTTTTCTTCTTTAAATACAAAATATTTTTAGCACCCAGGCTCTTTATTTTGAATGAAGTAAGATCAGGACTCCATTTCAATCCATGTTGCATGAATGTCTGCATGCATAGTCTTGTCCCTACCGGCTGTTGAGCTGAATGGGTGCCGTCATCTCACTTTTAATAGACTAAACATCCAAGACAGATCTGCTGCAATTTCTTTGAAGACACGCTGATAAAAACTTTCCTAAAGAACGATAGAATTAGGACAATAATAGGGATTTTATGATATGACGGGGAATAACTTTCATGAAATAATATTGTCCTGGGCATTCTTTTCTTTTTTCTTTCCTGTATTGATATTCATGCTATCTTGATGTCATTCCACAATTACAACTGGGGTTTTCATGAATATAAATGTTATTGCAGCTGAGTTTTCATATATCAAATAATGCGGTCTATTTATGAAAGCTCCGATACCAAAGGAAAAACTATTATTCATATTACTTCGTAGCATTTGATGACTTTCTCGAGCAGCCAGAATGACAGGGAAGGAAAAAAACAACAACAACCCAACTATAGATATGTTTCTATCGTTTTTTGGGAAGATCACCTGACATTCAGTGTAGGCGCAAAGAAATAAATGAAGAAGAGGAAGAAGCAAATTGAAGGTTTCTCTTAATAATCTCCTCCCTCTCCGCCCCCAGCACACATAAATAATTGAACAGTCAAAATGTCACAAGGAGATGTCTTCTTCAAGTCTACTTAATTGGGTCGCTTTTGCCTCAGTAAAAGTCAAGGTAGTCTTTACAAAATGAAGTGGATATGAGAATGAAAAGCAGGAAAACTGCATCATTTTTTATTCTTATTTTTCTTTCTTGCTTCTTTCTTTCTCTCTTTTTTTCCTCTTCTTTCTTTATTTCTCTCTTTCTCTCCTTCCTCCCTCCCTCCTCCCTCCCTTCCTTCCTCTCTCCTTTCCTTTCTCCCTTCCTTCCTTCCATCCGTCTATCCATTCTCCTTCCTTCTCTCCTTCCATATATCTATTCACTCTCCTTCCTTCCTTCCTTCCTTCCTTCCTTCCGTCTATCCATTCTCCTTCCTTCTCTCCTTCCATATATCTATTCACTCTCCTTCCTTCCTTCCTTCCTTCCTTCCTTCCTTCCTTCCTTCCTTCCTTCCTTCCATCCGGCTATCCATTCTCCTTCCTTCTCTCCTTCCATATATCTATTCACTCTCCTTCCTTTCTTCCTTCCTTCCTTCCTCCCTCCCTCCCTCTCTCCAAAGTTTCATATACCAGCAATCACAGTGAGTTTCAAAGTGGGAATTTACAAAAAAAAAAACAAGGCATGCAAGCACTGGTTAGGATTTTCAGAGTATCCCTGGCTTGGCCTGAAATAAAGAGTGCAGTGAAGAGTAACAAAATTGATTAGAGGACTAGAGGCTAAAACATATGAACAACTGGTTGCAGGGACTGGGTATGTCTAGTCTAGTGAAAAGAAGGACTAGGGGTGACATATAGCGGGGTTTCAATATTTGAGGGGCTGCCACAAAGAAGAGGGGGTCAACCTATTCTCCAAAGTACCTCAGGGCTGGACAAGAAGCAACAGATGGAAACCTATCAAGGAGAAATTCAATCTAGAACTAAGGAGAAATTTCCTGATGAGAAGAACAATTAATCAGTGGAACGACTTGCCTCCAGAAGTTGTGAGTGCTCCATCACTGGAGGTTTTAAAGAAGAAATTGGACAACCATTTGTCTGAAATGGTATAGGGTCTCCTGCTTGAGCACGGGGTTGGACTAGACCAGTGATGGCGAACCTTTTAGAGTCTGAGTGCCCAAACTGCAACCCAAAACCCACTTATGCATCGCCGGGTGCCGGGTGGGTGTGGCCCATTGGGTGGGTGTGGCCTATTGGGTGGGTGTGGTCCATTGGGTGGGTGTGGCTCGTTGGGTGGGTGTGGCTGCGATGGTAACGGCAGACTGGGTGGGACTAAAAAGTTCAATCAATCAATTCCAACTTTGTGAGATCTTTTTTTTTCCCGCGAGAAGTTGAAATTGACTGATTGATTGAACCTTTTTTTTTTTTTGCACACGGCGGCGGAGGCCTAAAGTGAAAAGGTTTTATAAAACCCAGCTGAAGGCCTAGGACTGGGTCGATGACGTGCGTGCCCACAGAGAGGGCTCTGAGCGCCGCCTCTGGCACCCGTGCCATAGGTTCGCCACCACTGGACTAGACAACCTCCAAGGTCCTTTCCAACTCTGTTACTCTGTATTCCGGTGTTTAGTTGAAGATCATCAGCATCCTTCAACTCAACTCATCTCCATGGAAGAGAATACTTGTTCCTCTCTCTACTCATTACCTCATCTCTCCCAGCAGCTTCATGTAGTTTTTGAATAGCAAGTGGAGTGGGCAGAGACTTTGCAACTGTCACCAGCTTGACTGATGTTCTCCTCTGCACACCAAACCTCACACCCCAGCTGAAGCCACTCGCTAAAGAAGGAGCAGAAACTCTAAAATGGGGCCTCCAGTCTCCAGCCCTCACAAGCACTCTCTGAAAGCCCCATGATTGATGATATTAAATGCCAATCAAGAGAACTGAAAGGACCAGTAGGTTTCACACCCTTCAATCCAGGCCCTGATACAGGACACCCACCATGACCCCTAAAGTGGGAGTCCACCCCACATCCAGGCCTCATTTAATTTCATAGGACTCGTCGATTTATTTCTCAGCATTGTACCTCTGAAGTAATTTATGAGACATAAGCATGGATTTAAATCCACGACAAAGCAATACATTACAAAACCATCAGAGGCCCAGCTATTTCATTCCAAGCTTGAAGAAATAAGACCTAAGGACAAAAATGATTGAACTGCTGGAAGGGTCCAAGTCCAATATTCCAATATTTTGTTTGTTACAGTAGCCAACCAGATATGTCTGGATGCTAACAAATTGGAATGGATTTGGGTGCCTCTGGTATTTAGAGGAATACTGATTTCAACCTGGCAGTTAACACTGACACCTCAAAACTGACAGTCTTCCAAACTTCATCTAAACCTTTTTAAGCCAGTTCACTTTTTACATTATGGTGGAATCTGATGGTGAATTGCAAGAGGGAGGGGCTCTTTCCCAAGGAGCTAAGACAGTGGTGACGAACCTATGGCACGCATGCCAGAGGCGGCACTCAGAGCCCTCTCTGTGGGCACGCACACTGTCACCTGAGCCCCGCCTCCCCCCTCAGCCCCCTCCTCACCAGCAGCCCCCCTATAGGAGAGTTGCCCCCCGGACGCAGCCCGTGCAGAGCAGCACAGCCAAAGACAAGGCAGCCAGGCAGCAAGGACAAGACTCCGCCCTCATGCCCCATCGCACGGAGATGATGCTGCGGGGTGCAAGTAGAGGGTGTGGCCGCCATGGCGCTGCAGGGCCGCTTGGGTGATCTGTTGCGGCGGGCTGTGGAGGCGGTGGGTGGCCCTGCGGGCAGGCGGGGCAGGGGTGGAGCAGGAGGCAGAGTGGTAGCAGGCGCGGGGCGGGACGGTTTTTGGGCACTCAGTCTCTAAAAGGTTTGCCATCACTGAGTTAAGAGATAGGACGGGAAGCAATGGATGGAAGCTAATCAAGGAGAGAAACAACCTAGAACTAAGAAGAAATTTCCTGACAGTTAGAACAATTAATCAGTGGAATAGGAGTTGCCTCCTGAAGTTGTGGGTTCTCCATCACTGGAGGTTTTTAAGAAGAGATTGAACAACCATTCATCTGAAATGCTACAGGGTTTCCTGCCTGAGTAGAGGGTTGGACTAGAAGACCTCCAAGGTCCCTTCCAATTCTGTTATTCTAACTAAACCTGTGTGGTGGTGAAATGACAAGATTAACATAAAAGGTTTCCTCGGTCACAGTTCCAAGACAAATCAGCATTGCTTTTTTGGCATCCCAGTCAGAAGCACCGAGGCGCTTCCGGGTTGGAAGGATCAGCCAGTGACATCACCGTTCTCCTGGGGACACCCTGTAGGGAGCTCCTTTCATGCCCCCGACAGGAGCTGGAATGAAGGACAGGAGCTCAACCCCACCCCTCGGGTCTTGAACATGGACTTGCTAACCCCCGCCCAGCATTTCAATCACCAGAGCCACGGTGAGTCCTTGGTCTGCAGAAAGAGACCCAGAAGGGATCCTCCCTAAACCTTCACAGGATTTATCTGATAGTTATGCAAAGTGTGCTTTAGTCTGGCAAGATCCTGTCTACAGGCAAACAGCAATAAAGAAACTAGTGAATAATTCAAGGTGTCATTCTTGGTTAACTGCTCTTGACATGGGTCCAAAGGTTAATCTACTACTGCTACTACTATTACTATTACTACAACTCAATCCTCTGTCTTTCTTTAATAGATGCCTAGCATCAAGTTGTAGCTGTACTCAAAGAAGAATCTCCATTACTAACCTATCATTTTGGGCAAGTTCACATCCTTTTGTGGCTGTGGTCCTATGTAACGACATCCAGAAGTCATATCAATGCCATGTTTTTCCCTCTGACTATACATCTTCTCTTAGGAAATTATTAACTCTACTCATCTCCTGATAAACCACACAGCAGTAGGTATCTGATCACTGATATCGAGTGAAACAGTGGTTAGAATACAGTATTGCAGGCTAACTCTGCTCACAGCCTGGAGTTCGATTCTGACCGACTCAAGGTTGATCAGCCTTCCATCCTTCTGTGGTTGGTAAAATGAGGACACAGAGTGTTGGGAGCAAGGTGCAAATAATGCTTCTAACATTGTAAACCGCCCAGAAAATGCTGTAAAATGCCGGGGGTGGGTGGGTTGTAGATATGTCTAAATGCTATTGCTACCAAGTAAAGGAGCTTCTCCATTCTATCTTGCTTCACCCAAGAATTATTGCTCTCTGAACAAAAAAAAAGTGCTTAAATCATAACCAAAAGCCAACAGCGGTTTGTCAAAAACAGACAAATCTTATTGCATTCTTTGCCAAAATGACAAAATTAGTGGACCAGAGGAATACTGTGGATATAATTTACGTAGACTTCAGTAAGACATTTGATAAAGTAGACCACAACCTACTACTGGATAAGATAGAAAAATGTGGGTTAGACAGCATCACTACCAGATGAATTCATAAATGGCTGACCAACCTTACTCAACATGTAGTCCTCAACAGAACTACATCAACATGGAGGGAAGTATGCAGTGGGGTACCCCAAATCTCTGTTTTAGACCCAGTACTCTTCAACATCTTTATTAATGATTTGGATGAAGGGATAGATGAAGAACTCATCAAATTTGCAGATGACACCAAGCTGGCAGGAATAGCCAACACTCCAGAAGACAGGCTTAAGATACAGGAGGATCTGTACAGACTTGAACATTGGGCGATATCTAACAAAATGAAATTCAATGCAGAAAAAAGTAAGGTTCTACATTTAGGCAAGAAAAAACAAATGCACAGGTATAGTATAGGCGGTACCTTGCTCAATAGTGGTAACTGTGAGAGGGACCTCGGAGTCCTAGTAGACAATCACTTAAATAGGAGCCAGCAGTGTGCTGCAATTGCCAAACAAAAACCAACACAATGTTAGGCTGCCTTAAAAGAGGGATAGAATCAAGATCACATGAAATGTTAATACCACTTTACAATGCCTTGGTAAGGCCACACTTGGAATACTGCATCCAGTTTTGGTCACCATGATGTAAAAAAGATGTTGAGACTCTAGAAAGAGTACAGAGAAGAGCAACAATGATGATTACGAGACTGTAGGCTAAAACATATAAAGAATGGTTGCTGGAATTGAGTATGTCTAGTTTAATGAAAAGAAGGGCTAGGGGTGACATGATAGCAGAGTTCCAATATCTCAGGGGCTGCCCCAAAGAAGAGGGAGTCAAGCTATTCTCCAAAGCGCCTGAAGGCAGAACAAGAAGCAATGGATGGAAACTAATCAAGGAGAGATCCAATCCAGAAGTAAGGAGAAATGTTCTGACAGTTAGAACAATTAATCAGTGGAACAACTTCCCTCCAGAAGTTGTGGATGCTCCAACTCTGGAAGTTTTTAAGAAGAGATTGGACAACCATTGTCTGAAATGGTATAGAGGACCTCCAAGGTCCCTTCCAACTCTTCTGCTATTCTAAATTTTGTTCCCAATCAAAACTTTACACAGCTAACCACTGTTCCTTCAGAAAGACATGTCTCCAGGAATATTCTCTGAAAACTCTTGCTGAGTGGTATCCTATGTGTGTAAACATTGTCACTTGCATCATGTAGATCAGGGGTAGTCAATCTTGGCTCTTTTATGACTCGTGGACTTCAATTCCCAGAATTCCTGAGCCAGCTTAGCTGGCTCAGGAATTCTGGGAGTTGAAGTCCACGAGTCATAAAAGAGCCAAGGTTGACTACCCCTGATGTAGATCATTGCTTCTCTCTACTGTTGGAAAGAGGGTTGTGTTTCCCAGCTGTTCATTTCTGGAAGAGTTCCAAGTCTCTAACTCACGTGCGCGCATACACACACACCCACATGCACACATCCCATTTTGCCATATGCGCTGGCAAATATGCAAGAGGCAATTTCAGCTCAGCTCCTAATTTTATCTAATTTATTGCTGGTTTCTGTATTATTTGAGAAGCTTTATAATGGTGCTTAATGTTTATCGGTATGTTCTGTAAACTGCTCAATGTGAGTTTTAGCTAGGCAGGACCAAAGAAATAGAAACTGAATAGAGACTATGAAGGAGAGACAAGGAAAACGAGACAAAAGGATCACCAGCTATACCAACTAAGGATTAAGTTCTCAGAAACTTAACCTGTGAAGTTTTCTCTACCTTGACAAACTGGTCCCCTAATCCCGCTGTGATCTTGGCCATTCCTCGCCAAGATAAGGAGAAACACGCTTTTATGCTGTTCACTTTTCCTAAAGTTTGTCAGAACCAGATGGAATAGTAAAGATACAGATACATCCCATTAAATGCCACCAGAGTTATATGCTAATGGGCAGATGGGAAGAGATAGATAATGTAAAACGTGTCAGAAGAAAAAAATAGTCCCACATTTAGGAGGTAGAATGTGAACATGGTTGAAGAAAGACATGGAAGAATACATTAGAACACAGAACATAGAATAACAGAGTTGGAAGTGACCTTGGAGGTCATCTAGTCCAACCCCCTGCTCAGGCAGGAAACCCTACACCATTTCGGACAAATGGCTGTCCAGTCTCTTCTTTAAAAATCCAATGTTGGAGCATTCACCGCTTCTGGAGGCAGGTTATTCCACTGGTTAATTGTTCTAGGTGTCAGGAAGTTTCTCCTTAGTTCTAAGTTGCTTCTCTCCTTGGTTAGTTTCCATCTGTTGCTTCTTGTCCTGCCTTCAGGTGCTTTGGAGAATAGCTTGACTTCCTCTTCTTCAGGGCAGCCCCTGAGATATTGGAACACTGCTATCATGTCCCCCCTCATCCTTCTCTTCATTAAACTAAACATACCCAATTCCAGCATCTGTTTTTTGTATGTTTTAGCCTCCAGTCCCCTGATCATCCTTGTTGCTCTTCTCTGTACTCTTTCTAGAGTCTCAACATCTTTTTTACATCGTGGTGACCAAAACTGGATGCAGTATTCCAAGTGTGGCCTTATCAAGGCATTGTAGTCATCTAGTCCAACCCCTGCTGAAGTACAAGAGTCTATAACATTTCAGACAAATGGCTGTCCAGTCTCGTCTTGAAAACCTCCAGTGATGGAGCACCCATAACTTCTAAAGGGAAGATGTTCCACTGGTTAATTGTTCTCACTGCCAGGAAGTTTCTCCTTAGTTTTTTCACACTTACGACTGTTGCAGCATCCCCTTTGCCATGTGATCAACGTCGGGATGCTTGGCAACTGGTTCATATTTATGACGATGGCAGTGTCCTGGGGTCATACGATCAGCTTTTGCGATCTTTCAAATAAGCAAATTCAATGGGGAAGCCAGATTCATGTAACAACTGCAGTGATCCACTGAACAACTGTAGCAAGAAAAGTCGTAAAATGGGGGCAAACTCACTTAACAAAGGTCTCGTTTAGCAACATAAATGTTGAGCCTAATTATGTTCATAAGTCCAGGACTGCCTGTAACTAAGCAACTAAGATGATTAAAGGCCTGGAGACTAAAACATACAAAGAACGGTTGCAGGAATTGTGTATGTCTAGTTTAGCAAAAAGAAGGACTAGGAGTGACATGATAGCGGTATTCCAATATCTGAGGGGCTTCCACAAAGAAGAGGAGGGGGTCAAGCTGTTCTCCAAAGCGCCTGAAGGCAGGACAAGAAGCGACGGATGGAAACTAACCAAGGAGAGAAGCAACCTGGAACTAAGGAGAAACTTCCTGACAGTTAGAACAATTAATCAATGGAATGACTTGCCTCCAGAAGTTGTGAATGCTCCATCACTGAAGGTGTTAATGCTGCTAACATTGGATGTTTTTGCTTTGACAACAATTAGAGATGCAACCATTTCCTTCTTATGTTTTACTTTTAGAGTTAGATGACGCTGAGGGAAGGAATGTGAATGAGAGTTTAGCTAGACATAACAATACTGGACTTAGTGTGTGAACCAAAGATTTTGAAATAAGAGATGATAAGAATTGGCGGGCTGGAGAACTGGAGGGAGAGCCTGCGTTTCAAACTAATTGGAGGATGTGATTTATGACTGTTAATTGGAGGAGGGAATTGTGCTTTGATACTATGTGCTCAGGGGAGGGGGATCCAGTTTTTGGCTTCAATTGTGTTAGTGCCCATGCTATGCTTCTCAAATAAAGATTATTTAAGATAAACAATGCCTTGAAGTTCTTTGAAGAGTTCCATCTGTCGGAACCACAATGGAAGGCTTTTAAGAAGAGACTGGACAGCCACTTGTCTGAAATGGTATAGGGTTTCCTGCCTGAGCAGGGGGTTGGACTAGATGACCTCCAAGGTCCCTGCCAGGTCTATTCTAACTATTCTACTCTAATTCATGAATTCAGCACACGTGAGTTAAAGTCCTCCTGTGTTTCATGCAAGGAAGCAAAAGCTGTGATAACCTGCTTAGACATAATATTCTTTGGAAGAAGGAATTTGTAGAGGGATGAAAAGCTACAGCAGCAACGAATGACCCTGAACCCTTTTTTTCTGGCCAGCCTGCTATTTTATTGGCCAAAGCTGTCTCATTCATTTTGAAGTCACGGGCTATGAAAATTACTTTTGGCGGAGTTTATTACAGCAAGTAATGAGACTATAAATCTGGAAGCTGTTTGCTTAGCTTTCGAGGCAGGGAGAACAGGGGAAAGTTCCTCTTTGGGGGACGATGAAAAAGAAGTAAAATCCTGACTTTAAAAAAAAAAAAAAAGTCCTAGACTTACAATAGTTCATTTCGTGACCATTCAAAGTCACAACGGCACTGAAAAAAAGTGCCTCGTGACCGTTTTTCACACTTACGACCTTTGTAGCATCCCTGTGGTCATGTGATCAAAATTCAGACAATGGGCAACTGGTTCACGTTTATGACGGTTGCAGTGTCCCAAGATCGTGTGATCCACTTTTGCGACCTTCCGGCAAGCAAAATCAATGAGGAAGCCAGATTCACTTAACAACCGGGTTACTAACCGATCCACTGCAGTGATTCACTTAACAACTGTGGGAGATGAAAATATAGCACCCTCCTCATATAACAAGATGAGGCTGGAGCAAAGCTGAGATAGGCCCCCACAGTAGTGATTTAAAACAGAGCTTTAACTAGAACTCTATATTGTTTCATAATACGGACATATTATTTGTAATCTGCTGAGCTTTTGCAAAGTAATAATAATAATAATAATTATAATAATAATAATAATAATAATAATAATAATAATAATAATAATAATAATAATAATAATAATAATAATAATAATAATAATAATAAAGTTGGAAGNACTTCCAGCGTTGGAGCATTCACCACTTCTGGAGGCAGGTTGTTCCACTGGTTAATTGTTCTAACTGTCAGGAAGTTTCTCCTTAGTTCTAGGTTGCTTCTCTCCTTGATCAGTTTCCATCCGTTGCTTCTTGTCCTGCCTTCAGGCGCTTTGGAGAACAGCTTGACTCCCTCTTCTTTGGGGCAGCCCCTGAGATATTTGAACACTGTTATCATGTCCCCCCTCGTCCTTCTCTTCGTTAAACTAGACCTACCCAATTCCAGCAGCCTTTCCTTATATGTTTTAGCCTCCAGTCCCCTAATCATCTTTGTTGCTCTTCTCTGTACTCTTTCTAGAGTCTCAGCATCTTTTTTACATCGTGGTGACCAAAACTGGATGCAGTATTCCAAGTGTGGCCTTACCAAGGCATTGTAAAATAGTATTAATACTTCACGTGATCTTGATTTTATCCCTCTGTTAATGCAGCCCAGCACTGTGTTGGCTTTTTTGGCAGCTGCAGCACACTGCTGGCTCATATTTAAGTGATTGTCCACTAGGACTCCAAGATCCCTCTCACAGTTACTAGTATTGAGCAAGGTACCCCCTAAGTAGATAGTTCTGTGTATATTTGGAACATGGGTATTGTAACCAGGGGAAAAGGGGAACTAAAAGTAGCTGATGGCTGCGGGTTCCAATGTACACGGGTATATGTGGAAAGTTATGTTCAGCAGAAGGTCAGCAGAAAGTCAGTAGAAAGTCAGCAAAAGTCAGCAGACCATCTGACTACAGTCTTAGAACAAGAAAAGGTATAAAGGGTTGGGACTGGACCTGATTGATTTGCCATTGGCCTATAGCTGTCCTTTTGGAATCAGCTATGCCATAGGTCGTATAGTCAAGGCCATGGTTTTCCCAGTTGCAATGTATGGCTGTGAAAGTTGGACCATAAGAAAGGCTGAGCGCAAAAGAATGGAGGCCTTTGAACTATGGTGCTGGAGAAGACTCCTGCAAGTCCCTTGGATTGCAAGGCGATCAAACCAGTCAGTCTTAGAAGAGATCAACCCCGACTGCTCTTTAGAAGGCCAGATCCTGAAATTGAAACTCAAGTACTTTGGCCATCTAATGAGAAGGAAGGACTCCCTGGAGAAGAGCCTAAAGCTGGGAAAGATGGAGGGCAAGAGAAGAAGGGGACGACAGAGAATGAGGTGGCTGGATGGAGTCACTGAAGCAGTAGGCGTGAGCTTAAATGGACTCCAGAAGATGGTAGAGGACAGGAAGGCCTGGAGGAAGGTTGTCTAGGGGGTCACGATGGGTCGGACACGACTTTGCAACTAACAACAACAATGCCATATGGTCCTCATTGCAATGGGTTATTAACGTAAGTGATGTTGTGTTATTATGCCTGCTATGTTCCAAGTTATTAGCAAAATAAACCTCTGAAACTTAAAAGTACGAATTATTGTTTTGTGCTGCTGTCTCTTGTCTTTTTCATTGGGTTTTTCCATGACACAACTGTGGCAAGAAAGGTCATCAAATGGGGCAAAACTCACCTAACAAATGTCTCGCTGAACTACAGAGATTTGGGCCTCAGGTTGTGGTTGTGAGTCAAGGACTACCTGTAGCGCAATCCGTCCCCCAAATATATACAGCAGGGTTTCTTCCAATTGCTGTAATTACAGGGTTATGATTCAATATAAGTAATGAGAGATTAAATCAGCAGAGATCACATGCCCCATATGCTGTAATGATATCCGTGTAATCAGCATGGTTTTTAATTTATCCCTTTATCTATCATCCCATTTATGTGCTGCCAGGCAGTTCACAATTGAAGCATGAGACCCGTATGCTGAAAACCGTAAAAAAAAAAAAATGTCATAAAAGCCATTTAAAAAAACAGTGAAATTTAAAGCAAAGAGAAAGGAAACTAAAAACCATTTCCAGAATCTCACCCACAAAGGGAGCAGAAAATACTTTACGTGATTTTATCCTCAAAGGACAAGAAGAGCAGTGCCATCTGCACTGTCTTTCTAAAAGACAACCATACGAGGACAAGCTGGCTGAGATGTCTTCTTCCTAAACTTCCATCCCATAATTTCTCAGTGGCAGGATTTGGAGGGTTTCTTCTCAAGTCAATCAAACATTATGGGCAGTTTTACTCCAAGGCAGATGGCTCTGAAGATAACCAAGCACTATGTCATGGAGAGATTTATGGGTTATACCATGGGTCGGCAACCCACGGCTCTGGAGCAACATGTGGCTCTTTGTGCCTTCTACTGTGGCTCCCAGCCTCCTCTGCCATTTTCAGAGAGAGAGAGACAGAGACAGAGACAGAGACAGAGAGAGGCACTTGCGCTTCCCTTCTCTCTCTCTCACTCTCTCTCTCTCTCTCTCTCTCTCGCTCTCTCTCTGTGTGTGCGTGTGTGTGTGTGTAAAAAAGAGAGTGGTCTCATGCTGTTCTGAGGAGATGACAAGCTTATTGGGCAGGGCTCCTCCCTTTGCTGCGTCTCTGCAGGAAGCAGGAAGCAGGAAGGGCAGGAGAGAGCCAGCCCAATAATGTGTGTCAGCTTGTTGGAGAAGAGCCTGAAGCCAGCTTGCCAGGTGAGCAGAAGATGGGAGAGAGGGAGAGAGGGGGGAGAGCGAGAGAGAGGGAGGGAGAGGAAAGAGAGAAAGAGAGAGAGAGAGAACTCATGCACAGCAGCCTCTATTTCTTTTTAATTAAACTCTTCAATCAAGGTCCCCACCCCTTGCATGTGCGCACGCATGCACACACAAGTTTTGCAGCTCCCAGTGTTTTTTTTCTCTGGGAAATGGGTCCAAGTAGTTCTTTGAGTGTTTAATGTTGCAGACCCCTGAGTTATACTAATTCCTTGCCTGAAGAACGTCTATTATGTGGCTGAAGTGGGCCTTACAATCAGTGGTGGGATTCAGATATGTGAACAACCAGTTTTCTGCGTGGATGTCACTTCCGGAAGTCCATTCTGGGCCTGGGCAACAAAAAAAATTAGCTACCGGTTCTGCCAAACTGGTGCGAACTGGTTGAATCCCACCACTGCTTACACACCAGGAAATGGGCAGCCAGATTCTGTACCAATTGCAGTCTTCAAAATCGGTGCCCTGTACCGCACTGATGATGTTACCTAGTTAGGTAATAAAACATCTGGAAGAAAACAACCAAGCTGGGAGAGTACAAAGACCCAACTGTCCCCCATAATATGCCTTGCAGTTATCCAACCTCAGAGGGATGAGGACATTCCTCCAGAGCTGCTACTTGCTGGTTTTTTTTCTTCTTGCCTATTTACAGAACCTCTGGTGTCTCCATTCAACTTTTCTGGATTAAAGCTGTAAGATACCCAAGGCATGGATTTAGGGCATTTTAGGACATTTTGGAATTAGTTCAAATATTGATTTGCAACGCCCTAAGTATTTGTTCTAATTGTTGAAATATGTGGAAGGAGATTGTATTATTCATTCGGAACTATTTCAAGAACTATTAAAAGTTTTTCATAGTTCAAAAGCTTCAGAAATTGTGTGTGCTCCCAACACTGGAGGTTTTCAAGAAGAGGTTGCAACAAATGGGGAGAGAAGCTATCAAAGCTTGTTGCTCTCCAAAATTCATCATCTCAAATCAACATCTTTATAAATTCCTTGCACCAGCAGCCACATTACCTCCTCATTCCCCGTTGGCTGAGGTACTATGAGGTTGCACTCTTCCCAACTGCCTCCTACATGTTTCCTGCTTCATACTAAATCATATATCACATGTGCGTTGAAATTAGAAGATAATATATGCAAGGTATGTCAAATAATCTTCAATAGGCTATTGGGCATGCTCAGTTGCCTGTTTTGAGTTCTGGGGATATTTTACAGCTTCTTAGATCAATAGGTGCTTTCCTTTTTTCAGTTCAGTTTGCCTTTCCTGTTATCCCATTCAGCCAACTTTCCTGCTAAGCTAAGTATCTCTTCTTACAGCTGTTTTTGCAGCTTGTATTCTTCCCTTTCCTGCTCTGAAGATCTGGCTAATCTTTACCTAGGTGTCTATTTTACATCCTCCCTTTATGCCACCATTTCCTTGCTCCCATCCATTGTAGTTTCTTTGATAAACTTGTTTGTCTAGTTAGTAAGTTTCCACTGCATAGTAGATTTGACTGTCTCTGAAGATTCATCATATTGGTGCACACCTATCACAACCAAGCTCAGAGAAGACCAAGGACCCCACAGCACTAAGACACCAAGCAAATTGGAAAGCACAGATACCTCCGAGACCGCCTTCTGCCACAGATTTCCTCCCATAGACCGGTACGCTCCCACAGAGTGGGTCTCCTCAGGGTGCCGTCGGCCAAACAATGTCGGCTGGCGACCCCCAGGGGGAGGGCCTTCTCTGTGGGTGCCCCCACCCTCTGGAACGAACTACCCCCCGAGATCCGGACGATTCCGGATCTCCTTACTTTCCNGGAGGATTTTACTTAGGGATGATTTTAAGAATAATTTTAATAGGAAATACAGCTTCTAATATTTGGTTTTTAATTTGGTTTTATAGGGGTTTATATTTTTTGTATTTTGTATTTGTACTTGTTTTAATATGCTGTGCACCGCCCTGAGTCCTGCGGGAGAAGGGCGGTATATAAATTAAATTATTATTATTATTATTATACTCTGAGTGAGGTTTTCTGATATGTACATACACACTTGTGATCTCAGGAAAGCCACAAAGCAGGTCCGCTCACCATTTGGATAGTGGTAGTTTTTTTTTGTTGTTGTTTTTTTTTGATGGAATATGCTGCTTTATTTTATTTTTTTTAAGTTTTATTATTACTTTTTTTAAACAGAGTTCAATAAAAATTATTCAACAAAAATTAGTGAATATCTTATTCACTAATACAAATTAAATTCCTAATCCCTAAATCTTTTCTCTAACCATTGATAAAATAGGTCCCAAGTTTGAAAATATTCTGTTTCTTCTTTTTCTTTCAACCTTAAAGTAAGTCTGTCCATTTCCACACAGTCTAATATTTTTTTTTATTATTTCTTCTTCTGGTGGTATTTCTTCGTTCTTCCAATATTGTGCAAATATAATTCTTGCCGCTGTTATCACATGTAGAATCAAATATGTAATTTGTTTATCAAGTTTTTCTAATATTATACCTAGTAAAAAAAAAACCAGGTTTATAGTCTATGTGTTTCTCTAACATTTTTTCTAACCAAGTGTGTATTATTGTACAATATCTCCTTGCTTCAACACATGTCCACCACATATGATAATAAGTACCTGGTTTGTGTTTACATTTCCAACATTTCTCTGACACGTTTTTAAACATTTTTGCTAATCTTGTTGGTGGCAAATGCCACCTATAAAACATTTTATATGCGTTTTCTTTGTATGAAGCTGACATTGTCAATTTATAGTTTCTTGCCCACAAACTTTGCCACTTTTCTAAGTCTATATTATATCCAAATTCTTTGCCCCGACTATCATTGTCTCTTTTATTTGTTCATCTTCCATTTTGAAATTTAATAAGAAATTGTACATTTTTTAAATTAACTTTTCATCAGAAGTTAATAATGTCTGATCAAACATAGTCTGTTCTTTGTAAAATCCATACTGTTTAATATCTTTATCATATCTGACTTGCATTTGTAAATGTGACCACCATGTTAAATTGATGCCCTGATTTTCCATCTCTTGCCTGGATTTTAAGTTCCCTTCAGAATTTAGAATATCTTTTTATGTCCATATTTTATGAATAGTGGTAGTTCTTAGCAATTCTTCAAAGGGGATTTTGTAGATCCATTTCAGTCATAGGTGAGGCTTTCAATGAAGGAGTTACAAAGGACTCTGCTCTCGAATATTCACTTTAGTGCATGCCAACAAAAGCATTTGAAAAGAATTATTTCAAAAGCTTATTGTTTTGTAAGAACATTAATTCTTCCACTGCTAGAGGGGATTTAAAAACAATGCACATTGCTGGCTCGTATAGAGATGTATGCAGAATTTGAAGTGCTTTAACTGAAGATGTTGACATCTAACCCTTTTTTAGCAAATGGTATTTACATTGCAGCTTCTTAGATAACAAAAGAATTATCTTCTCCTCTTATTAAGCAATTTAAGGATATACACCTCACTTCTACCATTGTTTCCAACAAAAGCATCAGCGTGTTGATTTCGAGTTTGAATTTCTCTGTCGTATTCATTTAGCAAAATGCAATATTTAATTTTTATGTGATTGTCCTTGTCAGTATTTCTTTCAGCTTTCACTGCTAATGTGCCTATCTCAGAATGGAACAGAAGGATCTGATGGTCTACAAAATTAATCAAAAGTATATTTTGGAGTCTTTAGAGAAGAGAATTTCAGCAGATCTACAATTTGTTAATGTTCATTTTGAAACTAAGTGAATACATTTTCATTTTTTTTTCACTTAATGTGCAGATGGAGACATAATTATCCCATGGTTGCACACTCTGTGATTTTTTTCCTATATACTAAATTAGGATGTCTTTTTTACTTTTTGCAGGTAT
The DNA here is from genome assembly GCF_001527695.2 of Protobothrops mucrosquamatus. NCBI lineage: Eukaryota > Metazoa > Chordata > Lepidosauria > Squamata > Viperidae > Protobothrops > Protobothrops mucrosquamatus. Next base: position 33,947 of record NW_015390450.1, on the reverse strand, counting down.
AAATGTTCCTCTTTGTGTGTGGGTGAACATGTGTGCAACACACCTACATATATGCCACTCACGCGCACACACATTGTGTATGAATAACATCTAGTCTATTTGATTGGAGATTGGAGACTCATTTGTAGAGGGTCTCCTGCTTGAGCAGGGGGTTGGACTAGAAGACCTCCAAGGTCCCTTTCAACCAGTGGTGAGATTCAGCTGGTTTGGCAGAACTGGTAGCTAAATTTTGCAGAGTTCAGAGAACCGGCTGAATGCACACTGCTTCCGGAAGTCCAGTCTAGGCCTCAGAGGCCTGGAGGAGGCCTCTCAGGCCTAGAACGGCCTGCTGGAAGTAAGTGGATGCCACTTCCGGTACTCTGTTCTAGGCCTCAGAGGCCTGGAGGAGGCCTCCCAGACCTAGAACAGCCACTGGAAGTGCGTGGATGCCACTTCTGGAAGTCCGTTCTAGGCCTCGGAGGCCTGGAGGAGGCCTCCCAGGCCTAGAACAGCCTGCCAGAAGTGCATGGATGCCACTTCCAGAAGTCTGTTCTAGGCCTCAGAGGCCCAGGCCTGCATCCAATAAGAGAACCGGTTGTTCAGGTATTTGAATCCCACAACTGCTTCCAACTCTGTTATTCTATGATTCTATGATTCTGATTTTGTTGTGGAATTTTCACTGAAGAAAATAGCACAATGCTGAGGCGAAATGGCCAAACTTTATTCAATGACTATCAGGGGTGCCTGCTTTGCAAGAAAGAGGGATGCTCAACAAATGTGTTTTTTTTAATACATTTTAATAATTTTAATTTAAGACTTAATTATAGTTTCAACTGGGAAACAGGGAGCATCCCAGGTCAAGCCAAGTCCAAACATGCTAGAGAATTCCTAGAAGCCTGTCCCTCAGACAAATTGCCCATCAATAGGCACATAGAGATAAGCAACATCTACATACCATTCAAAAGGGACAATCAGATGGCATTTAGCACCGGCGAGATTGGCCAAGATATATAAAGATATGAATCCGGATTGTTGGAAATGCAAAAATAAAGAAGGAACATTTTACCATATGTGGTGGCAATGCCCCAAAGCAAAGATCTATTGGGAGCAGATAAGGAGATGGATACAGGAAATAACAAAACAACAAATTGAACTTAAACCGAAATATTTCTATTAGGCATAATCAATCCAAAAATGGAAAAACAATTTCAATACATCATTATACATATAATAACTGCAGCACGCATTGCCTATGCGCAATGCTGGAAAAGGGAAAACATACCAACAAATGCAATGATTACATGCAAAGTATTAGATTGTGCTGAGATGAACAAACTTACCTTAGAAATAAAGGAGAAAGAAGTTACAGAATTTTATGAGGTATGGGACATGTATTACAATTGGTTAGAATTGAGGAATAAAAAAGTATGAGAAGTAATGTAAATAAATGTAAATAAATGTAAGAGATATAGGACATCGTATTGTTAAGAAAAAAGAAAAACTGTACTTTGTATTTTGTTGTTTGTAAAGAGAAAAAGGAAAAATTAAAATTAAAAAAAAAAAAGTCAGAAAGGAAACAAAAAGATAAAACACTTCCTCACTACCAATCAGTTCCCAGATAACTGGAGATTAATGGCAAGGTTAACACTGGATCAAACAATCAAGAAGTAAATAATATCCCAAACAAGGAACTATCAACTCAATCAAACAGTAAATAACAGCTTAATCAAGGAAGCAGCAAGAACACTCCCACCAATTAGCTTGCCCTGTCAGTACTGGTGGGAGTGTTCTTGCTGGTTATAAAATGAGAGCCAACCCAACTGCCTTCTAACACTGATGATGTTACCTAGCTGGGTAATGAAACGTCTGCAAGAAAACAACCAAGCTCAGATGTCATCAAGGACCCTATCCATTTTGGGGTTTTGAGGGGTAGGAAATCTAAAAGAGCTGATTCATGGAATAGAATCAAGATCACGTGAAGTATTAATACCACTTTACAATGCCTTGGTAAGGCCACACTTGGAATACTGCATCCAGTTTTGGTCACCACGATGTAAAAAAGATGTTGAGACTCTAGAAAGAGTACAGAGAGGAGCAACAAAGATGATTAGGGAACTGGAGGCTAAAACATGTAAGGAACGGTTGCTGGAATTGGGTATATCTAGTTTAACGAAGAGAAGGACAAGGAGGGACATGATAGCAGTCTTCCAATCTCTCAGGGGCTGCCCCAAAGAAGAGGGAGTCAAGCTATTCTCCAAAGCGCCTAAAGGCAGGACAAGAAGCAATGGATGGAAACTAACCAAAGAGAGAAGCAACCTAGAACTAAGGAGAAACTTCCTGACGGGGTTGGACTAGATGACCTCCAAGGTCCCTTCCAACTATTATTATTATTATTATTATTATTATTATTATTATTATTATTATTATTATTATTATTATTATTATTACATATTTTGAGCAAGTAAGATAATTGTTTAAATAAAGAAAATAGGATTTTTCTATAGCAAAGATAAGCTGCTAAGAATTCCACTGTTAAGAGGATGAGATATCTGTGGTTTCTCACTTCCTGCTTCCAAGATGAATTTCTTTTAAGGTGAGAAGTTTTCATTGTTTTCTTTGTGATAGGCTTACAAGGGTATTGTAGCAGCAGAAAAATAACCATGTTTGAGTTGTGCATTAGGGTGGAGCCTGACCTAGTTTACATATGCAAGGAGAAGCAAAAAAAAAAAAAAAAAAAAGCTAAGGGGTGAGTTTGGAGAAGAGTTTGCAGCTTTATTTTATTATTTTTAATTTTTTTTTCCATCAGAATTTCTAATTATGATTTCCTAATTCGGTAATTTGGGCTTAATTTTGCAGATCGCCTTTGACTTAACAACCATTCGTTTAGTGACCATTCAAAGATACAATGCCACTGAAANAGCAAAGATAAGCTGCTAAGAATTCCACTGTTAAGAGGATGAGATATCTGTGGTTTCTCACTTCCTGCTTCCAAGATGAATTTCTTTTAAGGTGAGAAGTTTTCATTGTTTTCTTTGTGATAGGCTTACAAGGGTATTGTAGCAGCAGAAAAATAACCATGTTTGAGTTGTGCATTAGGGTGGAGCCTGACCTAGTTTAAATATGAAAGGAAAAAAAAAAAAAAAAAAAAAAAAAAGCTAAGGGGTGAGTTTGGAGAAGAGTTTGCAGCTTTATTTTATTATTTTTAATTTTTTTTTCCATCAGAATTTCTAATTATGATTTCCTAATTCGGTAATTTGGGCTTAATTTTGCAGATCGCCTTTGACTTAACAACCATTCGTTTAGTGACCATTCAAAGATACAATGCCACTGAAAAAGTGACTTGTGACCAGCTTTCACACTCACAACCGCTGCAGCATCCCCGTGGCCACATGATCAAAATTCAGAAGCTTGGCAACTGGCATGTACTTCTGACGGTTGCACTGTCCCCGGGTCAGGTGATCACTATTTGTAACCTTCTCAACTGGCCTTCAACAAGCAAAATCAATGGGGAAACCAGATTTGCTTAACGCCCACAATTCACTTAACAATTGCAGTGGTTCACTTAACAACTATGGCAAAAAAGGTTGTAAAATGAGAAGCAATTCCCTTGACAACTGCTTCATCCAGCCATAGACATGTGGGGCTCAATTATGGTTGAAAGTCGAGGACTATGTGTATTATGGGCCCTACACATTTTGGATTCTCTATTTTCGTTGCTGCAAAGGATCTCATGATGGTGGTGGATAGAACATCAGGAAATAAATAAAGGTATATCTTTGACACTATATACAGAGAATGGTAAGGACAGCCAAGAAGATCATAGGAAGCTCGCTTACAAGCGCTTATATGTGTTAGAGATCCCACTCGCCCACTTTACGGTCTGTTCCTGTTGCTCCCCTCTGGGAGGAGGTTTAGAAGTATTTATAGCAGGATTGTCCAGTTCTGTAATAGCTTTGTTCCCTATGCCATCCGTCTGGTAAACTCGCAAGATCCATTTTTCTCACCATGCGCATGTATACATAATCTGAACTAGACTGTGTTGTTTCTCTGTGTCATATAATATATGTGGGCATATGCATAATTCTGTATTTATTTATTTATTTATTTTTGTCATATTTATGTAGTGTATATTAGAGGTGGTGACCCTTTGAGAGCTGAATGCAACGAAATTTCATTTTAATATATGCCGATTAGTGTACATTCAAAGTGACAATAAAGTTATTATTCTATTCTATTCTATTCTATTCCATTCTACTCTATTCTATATTTTCTATTCTATTCTATTCTATTCTATTCTATTCTATTCTATTCTATTCTACATGTACAGAAAACGCAAACACATTATCAGAGACTGCCAAAAAAACCCAACAAAAAACCTTGGGATTCAGACAGATCTGCAGGTAGTCCTCAACTTACAACCTCAAGTGAGCCCAAATTTTATGTTGCTAAGCGAGACAGCTGTTAAAAGAAGTTTGCCTCATTTTACAACCTTTCTTGCCACAGCTGTTAAGTGAATCACTGCGATTGTTAAGTTAGCAACATGGTTGTGAAGTGAATCTGGCTTTCCCCATTGACTTTGCTTGTCAAAAGGTCACAAAAGGGGATCGCGTGACACCCCCCCCAGGGCACTGCAACTAGTCATAAACATGAGTCAGTTGCCAAGCATCTGAATTTTTTTATCATGTGACCATGGGGGATGCTGCAATGATTGTAAATGTGAAAAATGGTCATAAATCACTTTTTTTCAGTGCTGTTGTTAACTTCAAATGGTTACTAAATGAATTGTTGTAAGTCAGGGGTGTCAAACTCAATTTCACTGAGGGCCGCGTCAGCATTGCGGTTGCCCTGGGGGGGCTGGGGGTGTGTGGCCAGAGTGGGTGCAGCCTACTGGGTGGGCGTGGATGGAGTGGGTGTGGCCTACTGGGTGGGCATGGCCAGTTCTACATCATTTGTGTCAAAGGTGCCTATGGGGGGCTGGGCAGGAGTGGGACAGATCTGAGGGTCTCTGGCAGAAGGGGGTGGGACCAGGCCAAGTGCCAAGGCATGGTCCACCGGGACAAGTGCCAAGATGGCCATCACAAAATTGTACATTGGCTCCCGGCTGGCCTGGGCCAGGGCCAAGGCCGCAGGGGCCATTCCCTCACTGTTTCCAGGATGGCTTCGTGGGCCACATGAAACCACTTCACGGGCCGTATCCGGCACCCGGGCCTTGTGTTTGACATGTCTGTTGTAAGTCAAGGACTACTTGTATTCATCCCGACATGGTTGGCTGGGCCTTGCTGCTATATGCACCCACTTGTGAGTTAGAATTTGGGACCTGAAGAACAAGCAAACATGTGATTTAAGCACTCCAACATTCAAAATAATTGCAAATAGCTAGCTATGTCTAGCTAAACAAAATCTGCAGGACTGAATCCACATCCTCCCGAATATATTAAGCCGTCTTCAATATGGTGCGCCATATGTTTTCAGCATTTCTTTTGCAGGTCTGAAATGTAGTGAATCGCAATATATTTTGTAGCCCAAATCGAGACATGCACGTAGCAAAGAAAGCACACACACCCCTTCGCACAAATCTCTAAAATTGTGTGAAAATCAACCTGCTGCATTATTTAGCTGTCAAAGTCAAACTGTGCAGAAATACAATCAATGTCAGGGTTAATTGCGGAAATTAATTCTACTAGTTGCATTTTTTACATAAACATACACAGGCTTAATTTTTAACTCAGCAGTTCATCTTGGTTGGGGCTCATCTAACTACGGACTGATAAGGGGTTCCATCATGTGCTTCTTCTTCCCAGCATTATTCCCGCGCTATGGCAAGGTCCATTTGTCAGCAAAGTGATCTCCATTTGGCTGGATCCATCCTCTTTGATGCAATCCATCCACCATTTCTTGCATTTGTCATGGGGCCACCGGCCACGAGGTTATGTCTGTCCTCACCACCAAGTCTTGTTTGCCACGTATGACGTGTCCATACCATCTAAGTCTCCCTTCCCGCAGTTGTGCTGCGATTGGCACAACTCCCTGTCGACATCAGATGTCGTTCATCATGTGGTCAAATCGCCATCAATTGCCACTTTCATGCTTGCTTGTGCTTCGCTGCTGTGTGGTGACAATTGGCCATGAACTGTGGAGGGGGAGGATGCTTGGGGGGGGATGAAATTAAGTGTTGTATCTCCTCAAGACACTGCCTCAAGGTCACCCAGCTGGAAGAAGGAGGGAGCCATATACCAACCTATGCTTGACCATTACAAAAACATCTTGTCTGAATCGGATTGGCTATAGTATAATAATAATAATAATAATAATAATAATAATAATAATAATAATAATAATAATAATAATAATAATAATAATAATAACAACAACAACAACAACAACAACAACAATAATAATGTTGGAGCATTCACTGCTTCTGGAGGCAGGTTGTTCCACTGGTTAATTGTTCTCAGTGTCAGAAAATTTCTCCTTAGTTCTAGGTTGCTTCTCTCTTTGATCAGTTTCCATCCGTTGCTTCTTGTCCTGCCTTCAGGCGCCTTGGAGAATAGCTTGACTCCCTTTTCTTTGGGGCAGCCCCTGAGATATTGGAACACTGCTATCATGTCATCCCCTGTTCCTTCTCTTTATTAAACTAGACATACCCAATTCCAGCAACCGTTCCTTATATGTTTTAGCCTCCAGTCCCCTAATCATCTTTGTTGCTCTTCTCTGCACTCTTTTCTAGAGTCTCAACATCTTTTTTACATCGTGGTGACCAAAACTGGATGCCGTTTTCCAAGTGTGGCCTTACCAAGGCATTGTAAAGTGGTACTAACACTTCTCGTGATCTTGATTCTATCCCTCTGTTAAGGCAGCCTAGCACTGTGTTGGCTTTTGTGGCAGCTGCAGCACACAGCTGGCTCATATTTAAGGGATTGTCCACCAGGACTCCGAGGTCCCTCTCACAGTTGCTACTATTGAGCAAGGTGCCCCCTATACTATACCTGTGCATTTGGTTTTTCTTGCCTAAATGTAGAACCTTACTTTTTTCACCAATGAATTTTATTTTGTTAGATGGGCAATGGGAGGCAATTAAAGTGGGAAAAGTTGAATTTTTTATTCATTCATTCATTCATTCGCTGCCTATCTTGCCATAAGATAACTCTGAGCGGCTTACAGTTACATATACAATTAAAACATAAAATGTTAAAATGTTCCAATATCTCAGGGGCTGCCACAAAGAAGAGGGAGTCAAGCTATTCTCCAAGGCGCCTGAAGGCAGGACAGGAAGCAACGGATGGAAACTAATCAAGGAGAGAAGCAACTTAGAACTAAGGAGAAATTTCCTGACAGTGAGGACAATTAACCAGTGGAACAACCTGCCTCCAGAAGCGGTGAATGCTCCAACACTGGAAGTTTTTAAGAAGAGACTGGACAGCCATTTGTCTGAAATGGTGTAGGGTTCCTGCCTGAGCAGGGGGTTGGACTCGATGACCTCCGGGGTCCCTTCCAACTTTATTATTATTATTATTATTATTATTATTATTATTATTATTATTATTATTATTATTATTATTGTTGTTGTTGTTGTTGTTGTTGTTGTTGTTGTTGTTATTATTATTATTATTATTATTATTATTATTATTAAATCTTAAAACCAAAGACTCATGGGGAGGGCTGGGGGGAGGAGGTGGGGTCTGTTATTACTCCATCAACCATCTCCATTGGGCTGTTCTCCCACTGGGGCCCCAAGCCGATGGACAGAGCCACGTCTTTAGCCCCTTACGAAAATATAGGATTTGAAGCCTACAAGTCATAAAAGAGCCAAGGTTCCCCACCCCTGCTCTAGGCATTCACACTGCCCTTTCCTCCAATTAGCCAACTCTGACTATTCGGAAGCCAGACAGAGAAAACAGCGGCCACAGACAGAAAACCAACATTCATTTCTGCGGCTAGTCAGGTCACTTCCCCAGTAGAGGAAAACGAGCTGAGGGGCTATATAATGATTGGAAAGGAGTAAGAAAACAGCGGCAGCATTTAAAAGCAGCAGATGGGCAGGTAAGGCTCAAACAGCTTCAAAACAAAGCAATTATTCCTGCTCCTTAGGAAAGATAGAGTCTTATCTGAAGGGTCACACCTAGCACGCACAAGGCACAGCGAGGAGTTGGGTCTCACATGGGGACTAACGTCCATCAGAATTAAATTTAGCACTGGATGCTGCAGATTCGGCCCACAGCATTTCCAGAGTCTGCTGGTCGTCAGCAGCTGGACATCAACGGGTGGAAACTAACCAAAGAGAGAAGCAACCTAGAACTAAGGAGAAATTTCCTGACAGTTAGAACAATTAACCAGTGGAACAACCTGCCTCCAGAAGCTGTGAATACTCCAACACTGGAGGTTTTTAAGAAGGGACTGGACAGCCATTTGTCTGAAATGGTATAGGGTTTCCTGCCTGAGCAGGGGGTTGGACTAGATGACCTCCAAGGTCCCTTCCAACTTTATTATTATTATTATTATTATTATTATTATTATTATTATTATTATTATTATTATTATTATTATTATTATTATCATCATTTAACCCTTTCAGATACTTTTGGCCTGGATGACTGAGTCTTCATTTACATAAGCTATCTCTAGCGTAAATAAAAAATAATCAGAATGATTTTGTCTCTCCTGCTCACATGGGAAAAGGTTTATTCCCATTTGGCTTTCTCCTCTTCGAGACAAATAAGTCAACCAGCATCTCTCCTTAAGTTCTCGGGGAATGTTGAGCTGACCGTAATGATCTCATTTTATAGCAATTTAATCAGAAGACTGGAAAAAAAGTCTCCAGCAAGCTGGCCTCAAGAGTCGGAGGGGGGGAGAGAGTGCCATATTTGCAAGTGAACCGAGTGAGTGTGTGATTGGCTAGTCCAATTTCTCTTCCAGCGACAAGCGTGGACAATTGGCATCCAGCTGTTTCCCCCCCAACGGAAAATCAATAGGATTTCCATTACTTTTCAATTGTCTCACAACAGAGAAAGCCACGGGGCCTTGATAGCCGATGCTCGTACATTTTTAAATATTACCTCCTGGGCAGAGGAGCATACTGTAGATTGTATTTTAATGTTCTCCTTCCTCTCCCCATCCGTCCCCCAGTTGCCGATGAAGCTAATCAAATCTCCCTATCATAACTCCTTGAGAGTAATTGCGTCCCCAAGGAAAACAGTCTCTGAGACATGAGGAAGACGGGCTCAGCCTATTCTCCAAAGCGCCTGAAGGCAGGACAAGAAGCAACGGATGGAAACTGATCAAGGAGAAAACCAACCTAGAACTAAGGAGAAGTTTCCTGACAGTGAGAACAATTAATCAGTGGAATGGCTTGCCTCCAGACCTTGTGGGTGCTCCAACACTGGAGGTTTTTAAAGAATCTATTTTAAGAAGAGATTGGACAACCATTTGTCTGAAATGGTACGAAATGCTTGAGTAGGGGGTTGGACTAGAAGACATCCAGCGTCTCTTCCACCTCTGTTATTTTGTCATTCCTAAAATGTCTACCATTGCTGGCCTTCATCAAAGGTACCCATAGTCTTAAGACACGGTCATCACTCCTGGACTGGTCCTGCTTCTTCTTTTTTTCCCATCAAACATAATTTTGACAGTGGGACTATTCAGCGTGGCCAAGTGAAAAGAGAAGATGGAATAAATTGGATGTAAATTTTAGGATAAGACCGTTGCCGTATCAGGGTAAACCCAGAGCCAATAATGCATTGTTCAGCTTCTCATTTTCTCCCCCCCCCTCTCTCTCTTTCTCTCTCTCATCTATTCTATCATCTCTGTCTGTCTATCATCTATCTAACTATCATCTATTTCTATCATATCTGTCTATCTATCTATCTATATATTTATCTATCTCTCTATCATCTATTTTTATCATATCTGTCTATCTATCATCTATTTCTATTATTTCTTTATCTATCATCTATCTGTCTGTCTCTCTGTCATCTATCTATCTAACTATCATCTATTTCTATCATATCTATCATATCTATCTATCTATCATATCTGTCTATCTGTCTGTCTTTCTGTCTATCTGTCTGTCTTTCTGTCTATCTGTCTATCTATCTATCTATCTATCTATCTATCTATCTATCATCTATTTTAGGATTGTGCATTGGATTTGTTTCCTGTAAATAACCTTTTTTCTGTCATATTTATAGCCATGCTTCAATAACCATCAGATTCCCATTCTCAGGAATGCTCACCTGCTGTCACCAAACACTCCAATCCCCCCCCAACACACAAGCCCAACATTAATCCCTTTCTTTCATCACACAAATCCATGTCTATGGTTTTTTTTTCAATGCATAGATTGCTTTCATGAGCGCATTCCAGCGTGTTCAGGATTTAGAATTTGCCTGTCACCGATCAATCTGCCAGGGGCTGTCAATTACAAGGTGCAAAGACCTATGATAGATGAAAGGAAGAAAGATTTATAATGTGAAATTCGTTGGAGAATTTCACATTAAAAAGTAAAGTTTTAAAACCGTGGCTTCTGACAACTGCCAAAAGTTCAATGCACCGTTAGTACTTTCCCCTCAGCTCCTCCCAATTTTCCAAATATAACCTGTAAAGTGAATAAGAGTGCTAATGGATGCCGCATTAATATAATCATAAAAACAACATTACATTAATTAGAACTTTGTAAATGCTGTAATTAAGATATTTGGGGACAGCTGTCTTGTCTGTCCCCAAACATCGCAAAGAAATCTCTCAACACTACTTACTTGAAAGTTGTCATCTGCCCAGTTTCACGCAGAACCATCTGTTTGCATATTTTCAATGTTGACTGGCAAGGAGAAGGGAAAGAATAACACGTGAACTATTTTTATAGAAGAAAGTGCAAGCAACACAATCCCTGCCTATAAAAACCTGGCCATCAACTAACAATGTCAGATACAGCATTGCAGGCTAACTCACTGCTCACTGCAAGCAGTTCGATCCTGACCAGCTCAAGGTTGACTCCACTTTCCATCCTTCCAAGGTCGGTAAAATGAGGACCCAGATTGTTGGGGGCAAATATGCTGACTCTGTAAACCACTTAGAGAGAGGGCTGTAAAGCACTGTGAAGCGGGATATAAGTCTAAGTGCTATTGGAAAGGGAGGGAGGGAGGGAGGGAGGGAGGAAGGAAGGAAGGAAGGAAGGAAGGAAGGAAGGAAGGAAGGAGCTGCACAATAGTTAGAATGTAGCATTGCAGGCAAACTCTGCCCACAGCCATGAGTTCGATCCTGACAGGCTTAAGGTTGACTCAGTCTTCCATCCTTCTGAGGTTGGTAAAATGAGGACCCAGTTTGTTGGTGGCAATAGGCTGACTCTGTAAACTGCTTAGAGAGGGCTGTGAAGCACTGTGAAGCGGTATATAAGTCTAAGTGTTATTGGGAAGGAAGGAAGGAAGGAAGGAAGGAAGGAAGGAAGGAAGGAAGGAAGGAAGGAAGGAAGGAAGGAAGGAAGGAAGGAAGGAGCTTCCAAGAAGCTTCTTCAGAGCTGAAGAAATTTCTTGGATGAGAAACAAAACGTCTTCAAAGAAAAACAAGAAAGTCCAGTGGCCTCGTGAAAAAGCATCTTTGGGGCACTTCTAGAGCTTATGCTCAAAACAGGAAAAAAAAAATGAAATTTTGACCTTGGGTTTTGCTGACTCGATTAGTTTGTTGTTGTAGAAATGGTGAGTGTTCTCTAAATATGTAAAAGTAAAAAGGTAGTTGTAATTTTAACTTGTATTTGACTGCACTGAAAAAAATCGGAAGTTGTTGCTTTTTTCTTTCTTTCGCCTTTACCTTCCCTATTCCTCTGTTACCTTTATTTGCATTTGTATTTTATATGATGACAAACCTCAGTAAAATTCTAAATGATTTCCTTCCGGTAAATTAAAAAAAAAACACCAAAAGAAAATAATGCAGCAAAGTCGAAAAGTCAAAAAGCGAACGAGACATTGAAATAATATTCCCATATTTACTAGGTAGGACGTGATTGGGGATCCTACTTATTTCTTTTCCCTAGAAATATTTCAAATTCTCCATCTTTCCCAAGAATCACTATTTCCAGATAAAGATAAAAAAGAGTATGGGAGCCCAAAAACCTCCTGTCACCTCTAGTCCTGTTCTTTACTTCTTTGCAAAGAAGTTGCAGGGGGGCGAACAGCTTTTGGAAAAACAACTCCCCAGAGACCTTAATAGTTTATGAGTTCACCAGGCTATAAAAAAGATGTTGAGACTCTAGAAAGACTGCAGAAAATAGCAACAAAGATGATTAGGGGACTGGAATTTAAAACATACAAAGAATGGTTGCAGGAATTGGGTATGTCTAGATTAATGAAAAGACAGAATAGGGGTGGCATGAGAGGAATGTTCCAATATCTTAGGGGCTACCCCAAAGAAGAGGGAGGTCAAGCTACTCTCCAAAGGGCCTGAAGGCAGCAGAAGAAGCAATGGGTGGAAACTAAATTAATAGTAGTAACTGTGAGAGGGATATCGGAGTCCTAGTGGACAATCATTTAAATATGAGACAGCAGTGTGCTGCAGCTGCCAAAAAAGCCAACACAGTGCTGGGCTGCATTAACAGAGGGATAGAATCAAGATCACGTGAAGTATTAATACCACTTTACAATGCCTTGGTAAGGCCACACTTGGAATACTGCATCCAGTTTTGGTCACCATGATGTAAAAAAGATGTTGAGACTCTAGAAAGAGTGCAGAGAAGAGCAACAAAGATGATTAGGGGACTGGAGGCTAAAACATGTAAGGAACAGTTGCTGGAATTGGGTATGTCTAGTTTAACGAAGAGAAGGACGAGGGGTGACATGATAGCAGTGTTCCAGTATCTCAGGGGCTGCCACAAAGAAGAGGGAGTCAAGCTATTCTCCAAGGCGCCTGAAGGCAGGACAAGAAGCAACGGGTGGAAACTAACCAAGGAGAGAAGCAACCCAGAACTAAGGAGAAATTTCCTGACAGCTAGAACAATTAATCAGTGGAACAACCTGCCTCCAGAAGTGGTGAATGCGCCAACACTGGAAGTTTTTAAGAAAAGACTAGACAGCCATTTGTCCGAAATGGTATAGGGTTTCCTGCCTGAGCAGGGGGTTGGACTAGATGACCTCCAAGGTCCCTTCCAACTTTATCATTATTATTATTATTATTATTATTATTAATCAAGGAGAGAAGCAACCTAGAACTAAGGAGAAACTTCCTGACAGAAAAATTAAATAGTGGAACAACCTGCCTCCAGAAGCAGTGAATGCTCCAACACTGGAAGTTTTTAAGAAAAGACTAGACAGCCATTTGTCTGAAATAGTATAGGGTTTCCTGCCTGAGTTGGCGGTTGGACTAGATGACCTCCAAGGTCCCTTCCAACTTTATTATTATTATTATTATTATTATTATTATTATTATTATTATTATTATTATTATTATTATTATTATTATTATTATTATTATTATTATTATTATTATTATTATTATTATTATTATTTCTCTATCCTGTGTCCTTCCTCCTCAAAGGATAGCCGCAGGCTGCCAGATCCCCAGGGAATAATCCAAAACAGATATTTTCCTGGCAATTTTCAAGCAATTAGGGTTGTGTATCTCTTGCTGATGGTGTTTTCATCTCTGCTTTGTGCCATTCGGTATGAAATGAAAGCTAATTATCAGAAGCCTCTCCTCTTTGGTGGCCAAAATCAGCAATTCATCTCCCCAGAATTAACCGTGGCAGCCTTGGTTACTACAGGCCTTTCAATAATAGATTGCTTGAATGCTTTATAAAGTCAATTTGAACTTACATCTCTTGCCAAAAACCTTGATTTTTTTTTCCAGGAGGAGAACTGAATGGAGTTCAGCAGAGGCTATTAAAAAATGAAGAGGTTCTTTTCGTAAGTGTATGAAAAATTTGGGTTAGAAACCTCAAATCCAGGAAGGTTTGATTTGGGATTCACTTTCTCATTTAACATGACTCTGATCCTTTGCTTGCCACAAATTTGGTCTTTCCTAGTGGATCTAACTTTCTCCTTGATGTTGTTTTGGATCAAATGTGTGACAACTTGCAGAGAAGAGCAACAAAGATAATTAGGGGCTGGGAGCTAAAATGTATGAAGAATGGTTGCAGGAATTGGGGGTGTCTAGTTTAGCAAAAAGAAGGCCTAGGGGTGACATGATAGTAGATTTCCAAAAACAAAAGGGCTGCCACAAAGAAGAGGGGGTCAAATTATTGTCTAAAGCACCAGAAGGCAGGACAAGAAGCAACAGATGGAAACTGATCAAGAAGAGAACCAATCTAGAACTAAGGAGAAATAATTTGTGGGTGCTCCATCACTGGAGATTTTAAAGAGAGAGTGGACAGTCCAGTGTGGCATAAGGCAGTGGTAGGCAACTTTGGCTCTTTTATGACTCGTGGACTTCAACTCCCAGAATTCCTGAGCCAGCCATGCTGAGGAGAAATGGAGAGGTTTCCATGATAAGCCATGCTGGCTCAGGAATTCTGGGAGTTGAAGTCCACGAGTCATAAAAGAGCCAAGGTTGCCTACCCCTTTCAACTGCGCATGCGTGAGAGATGGCGGTCTTCGGTGAATAGCTCCGAAAACGCGGAGCCCGAAAATGGCTAAAGGGGCTAAAGGGGGAGCTTGGAAAGCTCCCTGAAAGGTCCGGAGACTCCCCCCCTCCCGGTAAGCCCCCTGGACTGGATACGGGACGCATGGGGGCGCAGGGGACGTGGAGCCGACTTGGTTACCGTTTTTTTTGGCCTCTTCGGCTTCCCCGGCCTTCCGTCCTCGGCGGTCCCGTTGGTGGTTTGTGGGTGGCTTTTCCGGCGGCCCTTGGGGCGGACAGCTCGGCCCGAACCGCTCGGCCCGGACCATCTGGCTGCGGAGATGCTCGTGGGGGAGGCAGCGGCCTGGGCGGCCCGTATGGCTTCTCCTCGTGGGAGATGGCCCGGATGGCTCCTGGGCGGCCCGGATGGCTTCTCCTCGTGGCGGCCCGGACGGCCCGGACGGCTTCCCCTGGGACGGCGGCCTGGGCAGCCCAGACGGCTTCCCCTGGGCGCCCGCTTTGACCATGGGGGCTTTTTTGGCGGCCCTCCTCGGCCCCTTCCGGACTCGGAGATGTCCTGGACGACCTGGAGGGCCTCCCTGACGATCTCTGGAGGCCCGCGTGGACTCGGTGGCCTCCTCGGTGGCTGCGGCGGCCTGGCCAAGAACTCTGTGGGCGGCTTCGACGGCCCCTACAGGCGCCCCCCCCGACAATGTTTTCAGCCTCCCCGGCGGCCTGGGGCCTTCGGAGGGCTCTTCGGGCAGCCTCGACGGCCCCCCGGTGGTGGCAGCCCTGGTGGTCGCGATGGCCGAGCGGCTTGTTTGGCCTATCCGAGGGCCTTTTTGGCCGTTCTGATTTCAACTTGGAGGCCCTTTAGAGCCTCCCCAGCAGCCTTGACGATCTCTATGGCCTTTCCAGCGGCCTTTCCAGCGGCCTTGGCCGGGCAAGGGCCTGGGTTTGGGCCTGGACTTGGACTTGGCCCGCCCCGGCCTAGAGGATATCTCGCGGCCTGTTTGTGTCTCCGTTTGGCCTGGTTC
>NW_015390450.1:8296-15554 GCF_001527695.2 Protobothrops mucrosquamatus | reverse complement strand
GGACCTGACCTAGGGTGGATTTTATACTGGGTTTTTTAGGAATTTGGAAGACACAACTTTAAAATTTGGTTTAATTCGGTTTTAAGGGGGGGATTGTATATATGCTTTGGTTTTAAATATGTTGTGCGCCGCCCTGAGTCCCGCTGGGAGAAGGGCGGCATATAAATTAAATTAAATAAATAAATAAATAAATAAATAAGGTCTCCTCTGTTATTGTGTTCTATCATTCTGTTATTTCTGTTTTGTTTCAGTATTTAAAATCACAGCTTTGTGTTTTAGTGGTTATTTGTCCAAGAGGTCAAATGTCCAAACCAATGTCCAAATGAGAAGAAAGAGAATGGCAAAAAAAGAAAACAAAAAATAAGACACCAGGAGGAATGAAAAATTAAAAATCTTGTTGTCCAATCATCCTGGTCAAGAGATCAAAAGTGGGAATTGAAATGTGAAATTAAAAAATGAATTTAGTAAAGTTTGTCACAGTACTTGCTTCCTTGGACATCACTCTTCTGAAGGAGCAATAATTTTAGGAATTATTAGAAATAATTAAGAGAGTCAGCTTGGTCTAGTAGTTAAGACATCAGGCATAGAAACCAGTATACTATGAGTTCTAGTCCCACCCTAGGCATGAAAACAAACTGGGTGACTTTGAGTCAATCACTGGGACACTGTGAGTTCTAGTCTTGCCTTAGGCATGATAAGTGGCTGGGTGACTTTGGGCCAGTCACCAGGAGACAGTGAGTTCCAGTTCCACCTTATGCATGAAAGCCAGCTTGGTGACTTTGGGCTAATCACCAGGAGACGGTGAGTTCTAGTCCTGCCTTAAGCATGAAAACTGGCTTTGAGCCAATCACCTGGAGACAGCGATGGAAGGATGAAAGGATGCAATCAGTGGTGGGATTCAAAGATGTGAACAACCGGTTCTCTGTGTGGATGCCGCTTCCAGAAGTCCATTCTGGGCCTGGGCAACAAAAAATTAGCTACCAGTACTGTCGAACTGGTGCGAACTGGCTGAAACCCACCACTGGATGGAAAGATGGAAAGATGGAAAGATGGAAAGATGGAAAGATGGAAAGATGGAAAGATGGAAAGATGGAAAGATGGAAAGATGGAAAGTGTCAACACTACTAACATTGGATGTTCCCGCTCTGACAATTGATGAAAATGTAGCCATTTTCTCTTCTTCTCTAATATGCTTTTTCTTGCTTTTAGAAATCAGGTGTGTGTGGGGGGGGTTGGGATGAAAGCTCAGCTAGCCATATAATAACGCTGCTGTGGGAACCCAAGGACAAGCTGATAACGTTTTGGCGGACTGAGGAGCTGGGGAGAAAGCCTGCGCTTTAAGCTAATTGGGGAATGTGATTTATGACAGTTTATTGGGGGTGGGAATTGCACTTTGTTACTTTGTATCCAGGGGAAGGGAATTTAGTTTTGGGGTTCAACTATGTAGTACCGATACTTTGTTTCCCGAATAAAATGTTCTTTTAAGGAAGAATTTTGCCTCGAAGTTCTTTTGATGGGTTTCATCTATCGGAACCATGACAGAAAGATGGAAAGATGGAAGGATGGAAGGATGAGAGGATGGAAGGATGGGAGGATGGGAGGATGGGAGGATGGGAGGATGGGAGGATGGAAGCATGGGAATCGTTGACCATCAGAAAGCCAATCTATGTAACCTTTTATGAAACACGGGAAATAACAGAAAAAGTTACAATGTGCAAAAGAGGCATAAAATAAGAATACCCCGGCAGCAAAATTGTGAAATAGACATTTGCGTTGAATATTAAGCACATGTGCACATTTGCAAGGCAAAAGTTTCCCTGACTGCTTTTTAATTCTTGATAATGATCTTTGGGGAACCAGGTCCGATCAATAGGATGCATGTATAATTCAG
Source organism: Protobothrops mucrosquamatus (assembly GCF_001527695.2). Taxonomy (NCBI): domain Eukaryota; kingdom Metazoa; phylum Chordata; class Lepidosauria; order Squamata; family Viperidae; genus Protobothrops; species Protobothrops mucrosquamatus. Next base: position 13,663 of record NW_015390450.1, on the reverse strand, counting down.
GTAACTTGGATGCAAATTGCATTTGCCTTTGCATTAAGCAATTTTTGCTCAATTTTTAATAACCGATTGGACTTTGATCAACCCTGGGTCACTTCTTTTGAATAATAGGGGAAGAAAGGCAGTAGCTCACCAATTTTTTTTACCTTCCAGTGGAGAGCTGAGTACAGATAGTCAATACGCTTCCCTACCATGGAAAGCAAAAATGCCTGTTAAATATTGAATGATTTGATACAAATCTGTATCAACACAAAGTTTTTATGGGAAACATCACAAAAGCTTAGAATATCATAGAATCCTGGAGTTGGAAGATGTCCATAGCAGCTAAAATATTTAGACAGATGACTTGCTGGTCTCTATTTCAAGATTTCCTGTCAAGAGGAACCTAGCATTCATGGGGCAACTTTGCCCGCAGTACAATAACTACATTTTTAAAAGTCAGGACACAGAGAGACTTCTTTCCTCTCTGCAAAAAACTTCCGTTCTAGGAGCCAGAGTGATTGGGAAGATTTCTGAAGGCAGTTTCAGAATGTGGATTCTTCTTTCAATCTCTACGTTTGCAGAACATCCTTATGTAGACCTCGGAGGGACCTCGGAGTCCTAGTGGACAATCACTTAAATAGGAGCCAGCAGTGTGCTGCAGCTGCCAAAAAGGCCAACACAGTGCTGGGCTGCATTAACAGAGGGATAGAATCAAGATCATGTGAAGTGTTGATACCACTTTACAATGCCTTGGTAAGGCCACACTTGGAATACTGCATCCAGTTTTGGTCACCACGATGTAAAAAAGATGTTGAGACTCTAGAAAGAGTGCAGAGAAGAGCAACAAAGATGATTAGGGGACTGGAGGCTAAAACATATAAGGAATGGCTGCTGGAATTGGGTATGTCTAGTTTAACAAACAGAAGGACGAGGGGGGACATGATAGCAGTCTTCCAATATCTGAGTTGCTTCCACAAAGAAGAGGGAGTCAAACTATTCTCCAAAGCACCTGAAGGCAGGACAAGAAGCAACGGATGGAAACTAATCAAGGAGAGAAGCAACCTAGAACTAAGGAGAAACTTCCTGACAGTTAGAACAATTAACCAGTGGAACAACCTGCCTCCAGAAGCTGTGAATGCTCCAACATTAGAAGTTTTTAAGAAGAGACTGGACAGCCATTTGTCCGAAATGATGTAGGGTTACCTGCCTGAGCAGGGGGTTGGACTTGATGACCTCCAAGGTCCCTTCCAACTTTATTATTATTATTATTATTATTATTATTATTATTATTATTATTATTATTATTATTATTATTATTATTATTATTATTATTATCCCACGCTGCGGCAGTAACGGGTCTCAAACACAAGTCTGCCAAATTAGCAGCCCAGCGTTCTAACCTCATGAATCGTTCGCTCCTAGCAGATCATTGATAACGACCAAAGAACACGGGTAAGCAAAATGATGTTCATGGAGACAATTCTCTCTCGCCATCCATCTGATTTCAATTTTTTTTTAGATCGCTTTGTTTTTTCACAATAAGGTGTTCTGCAAAGCCAAGCCACCCCTTCACTTCCATTTTATTTTACAATTTCCGTTTCATTTTGTATTTTATTTACAACTGCACCTTTGAGTCCAACGCGGGTCTTTTGTTTGCAAATTTCTCACTTGCTGAGTAGCTAGATGGAAGGGGAAAACAAGAGGGGAGGGGAGGAAAAGATGGCATTAGTTGGAGGTGAACCCCACTAGGTGGCCTTCGAGAAAAAGGATGTTTTATTTGGTTAGGTACTCTGGGAACAGACAAGCTGTCCCATTTATTTATTCATTTATTTAGCAAATTTATATTCCTGCCCATCTTCACCAAGTAACTCTGGGGGGACTTGCAAAACCCGTAAATAAAAGCACTCCTTAAAACACACAAAGCGGAATTTTAAATATATATATATATATATTTGAGGAGAGGAGACCATCCACGATAACGCTTTTAAATGCTTTATGCACACAACAGATCAATTTCTTCCCCTGGCATTTCTCAGGAATTTGATCTTTACACATTCCAAAGCCAAGAAACCCCACCTCGGGAAGAATTTATATCCATTTTAGCATTGATGCAGAAGCGTCAGACTGCATTTTTAAAACACAACTCTGGGAATACATCGTTGGAGAGAAAATATTTCTGAAGTAACCCTTTCTGTGTGCATTGAAATGGGCCTTTAAATGCAAAATCGTATGTGCGAAAAGAAAATCTAGATTAATGCAATACTGAGCCAAAACAGAAATAATGCATCTGTCAGGATGGCCCTGGTCTGCTCCCTAGGAAAGAATGACCCTTGATTCCATAAGGGTTAGAAAAAAGGTACTTTTACTAGAGGTGCCGAGTGCAGCGTCAGCTAAGCAAACTCTAAAGCAGACATGTCAAACACAAGGCGCGGGGGCCGGATGCGGCCCGCGAAGTGGTTTCATGTGGCCCCCGAAGCCATCCTGGAAACAGTGAGGGAATGGCCCCCACTGCCTTGGCCCTGGCCCAGGCCGGCCGGGAGCCAATGTACAATATTGTGGTGGCCATCTATGCTGAAACACATTCAGTCTTAGCTCCACAAGGCCGTCTGGAAACAGCGAGGAACCAGCCCCTGCTGTGTCGGCCCCGCCCCCTGGGTGCATGCTGGAGAGGTGTCATCCTTTGTGAGGAATGAAGAAATGGACCATGCCTTGGCGCTTGCCCCGGTCCCACCCCCTTCTGCCAGAGACCCTCAGATCTGTCCCACTCCTGCCCCGGCCCCCACAGGCACCTTTGATACAAACGATGTAGAGCTGGCCACGCCCACCCAGTAGGCCACACCCACCCTGGCCACCCCCCCAAGGGCAACCGCAGTGCTGATGCGGCCCTCAATGAAATTGAGTGTGACACCCCTGCTCTAAAGGAAAACCACATGAAAATCATATACTGAAAGCAATCCCCGATGTCCAAAACCCTCCCTCCTCCCGTGAGAGTAATCCAATCAGGTTCTGTTTCGATGTTTTGAGAACCTGGTGCGTCGGATGCCGCTGTAAATTCCTTTCTCAGAGCTGGCGTCCTTGAAGGTAGGCAGATGGCTTAGTTTGGCTCCCCGGGTTCCTGTTAGTGTCCATGCTCCCCAAATTCCCACAGCGTTCTTTCACACCTCCAGCACCCTTCCCCTCACCCTCGGTTATGGCAGTTGCTAGGGAGCTTCAAAGAAAGGCATCTGACAGAATCTATCTATCTATCTATCTATCTATCTATCTATCTATCTATCTATCTATCTATCTATCTATCTATCTATCTATCTATCTAACTAACTAACTAACTAACTAACTAACTAACTAACTAACTAACTGACTATCTAACTATCTATCATTCATCTATCTATCTATCTATCATCTATTATCTATTATCTATTATTCATCTATTTATCAATCTATCTATCATCTATCTATCATTCATCTATCTATCATCTATCATCTATCTATCTATCATCTATATCTATCATCTATCATTCATCTATCATCTATCTATTGTCTGTCTATCATTCATCTATCTATCTATCATCTATTATCTATCTATCAATCTATCTATCAACCTATTTATTATCTATCTATCTATCTATCATTCTATCTATCAATCTATCTATCATTCATCTATATCATTCATCTATCATTCATCTATCTATCATCTATCTTTCATCTATCTATCATCTATTATCTATCTATCTATCATTCATCTATCTATATCTATCTATCATCTATCTATTATGATAGATAATCATCTATCTATCTATCTATCTATCTATTTATCTATCTATCTATCTATCTATCTATCTCTATTCATCTATTCATCCATTCCTTTTTCGTTCATTTTATTTATTTGTTGGTTGGTTTGTATGCCACCTTTAGTATTTTTACAAATAACTCGAGGCAGTGAACATAACCAACACAACTTCCTCCTTCTACTTTTCCCCCAACAACAACCTTGTGAGATGGTTTGGGCTGGGAGAGAGAGTGAGAATGACTCAGTCACCCAGCTGGCTTTAATGAATAAGGCGGGACTAGAACTCACCATCTCCTGGTGATTGACCCAAAGTCACCCAGCTGGCTTTCATGGCTAAGACAGAACTAGAACTCCTGCCTTAGTCTCCTGGCTTTTAGCCTGGTGCTTTGATCACTAGAACAAAACTGGTTTAAAAGTAACACAACTCAAGCTGTGGATTATAGGCTAAAACATACGAAGAACAGTTGCAAGAATTCAGTATGTCTACTTTAATGAAAACTGGTTTGAGTTGCCCTTCTCATTTTGATTTTGATTCATGTGGTGGATTTGAAGAAAGCAAAGTGCTTTTGTGATTCTTCATTTATTTTTTATTTTTTAGAAGCAGAACCCTCTGGTATTTTAACCCAAAATGCCTATGCAAATTGGAACTGCATCTGTCTTTCAGCATATGCATTATACATCAAAGGCAGAGACTTGTTAAATTAATGCGCTGTCATGATGCCCAAAAATTGCATTGCCCATTAATTAGGTGAACTGACAAATTAAAACAGCTCGGCTAAAAAGCCCACTGTGCAAAGTTTAGCCAAGTAAATAAACATAAGGGTTTTTTTCTCCAACCTTCCCTTCTTGTGAACTGATGGATTGTCACCTTGATTCAAAAATCCTGCTGTCCCAACATTTATAATATGCAGAGAAGAGCAACGAAGTTGGTTAAAGGACTGGAGACTAAAACATATGAAAAACAATTGCAGGAATTAGGTATGTCTAATTTAATGAAAAGAAGGGCTGGGGTGTCATGATAGCAGTCTTCCAAGATCTAAGGAGCTTCCACAAAGAAGAAGGGATTAACCCAGGGGTCTTCAACCTTGGCCACTTTAAGACTTGTGGACTTCAACTTCCAGAATTCCTCAGCCAGCTTTGCTGGCTGAGGAATTCTGGGAGTTGAAGTCTACAAGTCTTAAAGTGGCCAAAGTTGAGGACCCCTGGATTAACCTATTCTCCAAAGATTCTGAAGGCAGGATAAGAAGCAATGGATGGAAACCAAACAAGGAGAGAACCAACCTAAAAATAAGGAGAAATTTCCTGACAATGAGAACAGTTAATCAGTGGAACGACTTGCCTCAAGAGGTTGTGGGTGCTCCAACAGTGGAGGTTTTCAAGAAGAGATTGAACAATCATTTGTCCAAAATGGTATAGGGTCTCCTGCTTGAGCAGGGAGTTGGACTAGAAGACCTCCAAGGTCCCTTCCAACTCTGTCATTCTGTTAACAGTTGCAAGAATTGAGTATGTCTAGTTTAATGAAAAGAAGGACTAGGGATGACATGATAGAAGTCTTCCAATATCTGAGCTGCTTCCACAAAGAAAAGGGAGTCAAGCTGTTC
>NW_015390450.1:5555-8052 GCF_001527695.2 Protobothrops mucrosquamatus | reverse complement strand
TCCCTTATTTTGCATTGAACAGGTAGAGGTGATTTGAGGGACCACTTTCATTTGTGATCTCTTATATCTCTGCAATTAGAACAATTCAAGGGTATTTCTCCCTGTTATTATATCCAGCCCTGCTTTCAACCAGAGTATACAATTTCTACCTTTTAAAGTGCCATTTTTGGCCTTTGTGGGTCATGCTAGTATCTGCAAAGACTAATGCGTGGAATCAGAGCCCAAAACTAAATGGAACGTCGTTTTATTTACATTTAATTACAAATGAAATAGAGCTATTTTGATCGCTCGAAGGTCAAGTGTTGAGATATGAAAGAGGGAATATCTGGCACGGCAACGGAACGTTTAAGAAAGGCTTCAGAAGGGTTGTTCACAAACTGAAGATCGGTCAGCAGCACGATGTGACTGCAAATAACACAAAGGTAACAGAATAACAGATTAACAGAATAACAGCTCAAGCAGGAGATCCTATCCTATTACGGACAAACGGCTATCCAATCTCTTCTTGAGTAATGGAGCACCCACAACTTCCGAAGGCAAGCTGTTCCACCAATTAATTGTTCTCACTCAATGAAATTTTAGGCTGCGTCAACAGAAATGGGCTATCCAACTCTTAAGAGGAAAATGTTCGCCTTTATTTTGGCTTGGTCAGAAGCCCTCTCAAAATTATTAGTATTATTACCGCTTTATAAAATGCCTAGTAAGACCACACCGGGAATACTGCAGTCAATTTTGGTCACCATATCACAAAAAAGATGTAGAGAGTTTGGATAAAAATCAGAGAAGAGCAACTAAGATGATCAAAGGCCTGGAGGCCAAAACATATGAAGAACGGCTACAGGACTTGGGTTTGGCTAGTCTAAGGAAAAGAAGAAATAGGGGAGACATGATAGCAGTGTTCCACTATTTGAGGGGCTGCCACAAGGCAGAGGGGGCCAGGTTGTTCACTAAAGCATCAGAAGGCAAGACAAGAAACAATGGCTGGAAACTTACCAAAGAGAGAAACAATCTGGAATTAAGGAGAAACTTCCTGACAGTGAGGACAATCAACCAGTGGAACAGCTTGCCTCCAGAAATCGTGGGCGCTCCATCACTGGAGATTTTTAAGAGGAGACTGGACATTCACCTATCTGAGATGGTGTAGGTTCTCCTGCTTGAGCAGGGGGCTGGACTAGAAGACCTCCAAGGTCTCTTCCAGCTCTATTCTATTCTAAAATTGTGTCCGATTCTAAGGCCCATGCTTTAAAAAGAATCCAATTTGAATTTGAGCTAGCCATGAGTAAGGGTGATAAAGATAAACTGGATTGGACATTAAGTCTGATGAAAAGAGATTGAAGAATCTAAGACTATCGGATTGGAGAAATAAAGTCAGAGAAGGGTTGGATTGTGCTTGGCCAGAGCCTGGAAGAAAGACTCAGAGAAAAAGTCCAAAATAATGAACTTAAATTACCAAAAGGGAGAACCATTGAATGGAAAGTTGCACTGGAAGTGGGTTCAAATGGCAGATAGAATTTCTGTAAACTGCTTAGAGAGGGCTGTAAAAGCACTGTGAAGCAGTAGATAAGTCTAAGTACTATTGCTATAGCAGCTGTTCAAAGTTACAATGGACTTCCCAGGAATTGCAGGAATTGGGAGTGTCTAGTCTAGTGAAAAGAAGGGCTAGGGGCGACATGATAGCAGTGTTCCAATATCCGAGGAGCTGCCACAAAGAAGAGGGGGTCAACCTATTCCCCAAAGCACCTGAAGGCAGGACAAGAAACAATGGTTGGAAACTGATCAAAGAGAGAAGCAACCTAGAACTAAGGAGAAACTTCCTGACAGTGAGAACAATTAATCAGTGGAACAACCTGCCTCCAGAAATTGTGAATGCTCCAACACTGGAGAATTTCAAGAAGAGACTGGACAGTCATTTGTCTGAAATGGTATAGGGTCTCCTGCTTGAGGAGGGGTTTGGACTAGAAGACCTCCAAGGTCCCTTCCAACTCTGTTACTCTGTATTCCGGTGTTTAGTTGAAGATCATCAGCATCCTTAAACTCAACTCATCTCCATAGAAGAGAATACTTGTTATTCTCTCTACTCATTACCTCATCTGACCCAGCAGCTTAAGAAACTCATATTTATGGAAAAGAACTCAAGAAGCCGTTGAAACTTTGGAATAACAACTATATGAACTAATCAAGGAGAGAAGCAACCTAGAACTAAGGAGAAATTTTCCTAGATGGCACCTTCTCACTCTATTTTAACAAATAAGTAATAAATAATGTTTACAAATGTTGTTGTTGTTCAATCGTTAAGTCATATCTTCGAGACCGTCTTCTGCCGCAGATTGCCTCCCATCGACCGGTACGCTCCCACAGAGCGGGCCTCCTCAGGGTGCCGTCGGCCAAACAGTGTCGGCTGGCGACCCCCAGGGGGAGGGCCTTCTCTGTGGGAGCTCCCACCCTGTGGAACGAACTCCCCCCAGAGATCCGGATTATTCCGGATCTCCCCTCCTTC
>NW_015390450.1:0-4174 GCF_001527695.2 Protobothrops mucrosquamatus | reverse complement strand
TAATATGATGAAGCTAGTTAGGAAGAGTTTGCAGTGATCTCATTTCTGCAGCCTTCACTGGCCATAATTAGTAAGGTTCACGGTCTCGGTTCCATAATCATGCCATCCTTTGCTTATAACTAATGAGACAGCATGAGTTCAAACTATAGTTGATTACCTGATTTTTATATAGTGAGGGTGGACCTTGGAAGAACTATGCATATTTTTGAAGGAGAGAAACACTGAATCCTACTGGATCCACTTCTTCTTGAATGCCTCTTGAGGGCATTACAGTCCCCATAAAACCATTGTGATGTTGATTGATTGATTGAATTTCTGTGCCACCTATCTCACTAATACAGGGACTCTAGACAGCTTACAATATAATAAATGTTAAAAAGTGCTAAAAAATTAAAATTAAAATATCTGTCTGTCTGTCTTGTCTGTCTGTCATCTATCTATCTATCTATCTATCTATCTATCTATCTAACTATCTAACTATCTATCTATCTAGTCTGTCTATCTATCTATCTATCTATCATCTATCTGTTGATATGTCAATTTATCTAGTCTGTCTATCTATATCTAATTAGTTTATCTATCTATCTTTCTATCTATCCATCTATCATCTATTTATCATCTATATCTATCATCTATCTATCACCTATATCCTACCTTTCTATCTATCTATCTATCTATCTATCTATCTATCTATCTATCTATCTATCTATCTATCATCTATCATCTATCTGTTTATCTATCTAGTATGTCTATTTATCTATCTATCTATTTATCATCTATCTGTTGATATGTTGATTTATCTAATCTGTCTGTCTGTCTATCTATATCTAACTAGTTTAGCTATCTATCTATCTATCTTGTAAAGAAAGAACTCTCGGAATCTAGAAAAAAGTTTTAAAAAAATTAAAAGCTTTAAAAAGTTAAAAATTAAAAACTCATGAAGATAGGCAGAGATGGTGAGAATCTTCTCTGCCCCATCAACCAAACTCAATGTAGTAGGTCCCTATTGGGGGCCTCAAGCTAAGAGACAGAGCCAAGGTTTTAGGCTCTTACGGAAATCCAGGAGTGGGGGGATGGATCTCATCTCTGACAGGAGAATATTCCAGAAGGTGGGGGCCACAGTAGAAAAGGCTTGTCTCCTCAACTCTGCCAGCCAAAATTCTTTGGCCGATGGCATCTGAAGTAGTCCCTTTCCACTGGAACAAGTGAGGTGGTTTAGTACCATCAGAGTAAGGAGGTTTCTAAGATGTCCCTCATAGCAACTGTGATACATTGTTCTGTAGGACCCCCCAAAGAAATCTCTAAATCGTTTTCTAGAGCAGCTTCAAGTAAGGCAAATTGGAATGAGCTGAACAGAAAGTGGTCAGGCACGAAGAATCAGGACCTCATGTTAAGTTCCAGTTGAGCTAATTCATTGCTCACGTCTATAGACAAGAATCTAGTCTGGGGGTCTTCAAACTTGGCCCTTTTATGACTTGTGGACTTCAGCTCCCAGAATTCCTCAGCCAGACACACTGGCTGAGGAATTCTGGGAGTTGAAGTCCACAAGTCATAAAAGGGCCAAGTTTGAAGACCCCTGATCTAGTCAATTGATAGCACTAAATTAGTGCTAGATAAGAACAGAATTCAAGAGAGGCTGGATTTAGACCATTTATGGAAATGTAATAACTCCAGGCTGATTCCTCTCTTGATTCTCTTGACTACCTATAGTACTCAGGATGAAATGAGCCCATATATAGAAGAACTGTAAACAATACAACAAGGGACAAACATACATGGGAAAGCTCTTTAAAAATACAGTTATATTAAGAGAAAAAATCCCTCTGCAGAACAATCTGTTGACTTTTAAGCAATGCAGATTTGACATTCAGACTATTGATCCCAAGACTTATTTTGTCAGGGAAGTATGTGATAAATGTTATTTTTACATAAAATCTGACCTGAACAAGGCCTTGGCTCTTTCTTAGACTTCTACAGGGAATTGTATTATTCAGTTTTTTTTAAAAAGACAGAAACTAAAGATATTCCCCCCAAAAATGGGAGAGACAGATTTGAGGAGGAGGAGGAGGAGGAGGAGGAGGGGGACCATTTTTCCCATTGACATTAATGATGTACAAGTTTTATAGGAAAACCCATGGTTAATATGTTCGATTGAAGATCTGTTTTCTCCTGTTTCCAAAGCAGTCTGTAACTTTAAAACAGAACAATGGCATCATTTCATTTAAAGTTTTAAGTAGAGAATATAATATCCTATTTATCTGTGTTACTTAAACTGCTTTTAGTTTTTGACAGCAGGAAACTTGTTTAACAAATTTGGGGCCGAAGGAAGGAAGGAAGGAAGGAAGGAAGGAAGGAAGGAAGGAAGGAAGGAAGGAANGGAAATCTTTTCCTATATGGGGATATAATGGGAATTTTTGCTTCTTATCTTTAAAAGCATATATTTATTTTCCATTTCCTTTGTGAGATGCAGCGGGGTTTGCATAAAAGAGCAGGAAAAAAAACCTAGTTGCTGACAGCAAGTTGGTTACGTCTTACAAAGATGTTCCTCGTTGCATTTAATTAACAACAACGCTGGCACCATTATATGGTTCGGTCAAGACCCCACTCTCTTCCCTGGGAAAGCAGCCATTGATGAAAGCTTTTGATAAGCAGATAGATAAAAGGCTCGTTGTGAACAAAAATCAATGGTATAAATATTTACCTAGGCTTAAGATGCGTAAATCATGGAGCTTTTCTGCCAGACACACTTCCTATTGATTATAGTTTGGTCATTAATGCAGTCTTCTCTTTCTCCTGATAATAACAGCGCCTACAAGTGCGGAACAGCTACTCTGAAGAAAATCAAGTGAAACAAAAGTAAAGATAGCACCGATAGTCACAGGCGCCTTGGGTGCAATTATTCCAAAACACCTGGAGCGCCAAAGAGAGAAGCAACCTAGAATTAAGGAGAAACTTCCTGACGGTGAGGACAATCAACCAGTGGAACAGCTGGCCTCCAGAAGTCGTGGGTGTTTCATCACTGGAGGTTTTTAAGAAGAGACTGGACAGTCACTTGTCTGAGATGGTATAGGTTCTCCTGCTTGGGCAGGTGGCTGGACTAGAAGACCTCCAAGGTCCCTTCCAGTTCTATTCTATTCTATTCTATTCTATTCTATTCTATTCTATTCTATTCCATTCCATTCCATTCTATTACATTACATTCTATTTTATTCTATTCTATTACATTCTATTGAATATAACGTAATAGAATAGAATAGAATAGAATAGAATAGAATAGAATAGAATAGAATAGAATAGAATAGAATAGAATGGAATGGAATGGAATGGAATGGAATGGAATGGAATGGAATGGAATAGAATATAGAGAATGTAATAGAATAGAATCTATTCTATTACATTCTCTATATTCTATTCTATTCTATTCTATTCTATTCTATTCTATTCTAAAGGTGCTGCAAGGACCTGCCTCAACTAGGTCCCCCAAGAAAGCAGAACTCTCGAAACAGACATTGTTTCAAAAGGAACTTTTATTAGGAGCCAGTGACAGCAAAGAATTCAAAGAAATTAGGAAGACAAAGACCCTTAAAATCTACATACCCCCACCCAAACTCTAAGGACAGGAAACATAATAGGATTAAACCCACCAATACCAAAAGGACACACTCAGACTCAGGTCAAAGTACATGACACAGGAAATACAAAGCCTCAAACAGGAATAGGAAACAACCTCAAGAGCCCCAGAAGGTATAAAAACCCACCACTCCCAGCTACATGTGGTCAGCTTTCCCAGAGCCACATTTCTATCTTGCTCTGCTTTTCAATAAACTACAACCTTCTTTCTAAAGCAGTCTCCATCTTGTTTATTCCCGGCTTGGACTGGACCCTGATGAAGATTTTTCCTTCAACAATAGAGACAGAGACAGAGACAGAGACAGAGACAGAGACAGAGAAAGAAAGAAAGAAAGAAAGAAAGAAAGAAAGAAAGAAAGAAAGAAAGAAAGAAAGAGAGAGAGAGAGGGGGGGGGAGGGAGGGAGAGAGAGAGGGAAAGAGAGAGAGAGAGAGAGAGAGAGAGAGAGAGAGAGAGAGAGAGAGAGAGAGAGAGAGAGAGAGAGAGAGAGAGAGAGAGAGAGAGAGAGAGAGAGAGAGAGAGAGAGAGAGAGAGAGAGAGAGAGA
>NW_015390449.1:0-38692 GCF_001527695.2 Protobothrops mucrosquamatus | reverse complement strand
CCCCTTTCCCCACTTCTGGGGTCCCAGCCCCTTTCTTCCCACCCACCCCCAGGGGCTCTGACGGCCCCTCCCAGCCCCTCTCCTCCCTCGACGAGCCCCCTCCTTACCGGGGGTCTCCTTCCCCCCTTCGCTTCCGGGGATCCGGGCCAGCGCCCCCGCCAGCAGCAGCCGCAGCACCAGGGGGAGCCCAGCGGAGCCCATGGAGGCCGCCCCACAAGCGCCCCCAGAGAGACGAGAGAGAGAGACGCGGAGGCTCCCAGCCCCAGAGGCGGAATCGGGGGGTCTGGATTGGGGGGGGAGGAGGCGTTTCCCTCGAACTTCGGACCTGGGAGGGCTCAGGAAAGCGGAGGGACCAATGGGAGTTCTCCCTTCTGCAGCGTCATCGGTCTCCGGGCAGAGACTCCCTTGACTTCGCCCGATAGAGGAGATAGTTCGGCGCAGAGAAGCGGAGAAAGTGGGAGGGTGGGGGACAAGCCCTTCAGTCGGGGTGGGGGAAGCTGTATTTTAGGGGGGGGGCGTTTCATGCCAGCTCCGGAGGGGAGGGAGGAGTTCCTTTTGTGCCCCCCCTCGTGATTCTCAACCAGAGCCTCCTTTTCTCTGTGTGTCTGGAGGGGTAGACTAGATGCCCTTTCAGTTCCCAGAGGGAGCCTAGTGCAAAGTGGAGCCAGACCTTGAGGGCTCCTCCTGGGCTCGCCCGGCTCAGTTTGGGGGCAGGAACACCCCCCCCACAGATCTGGACCATGTGGGGGGGATTGTGGACACACACACACACACACACACACACACACTCCCAAACCCCTCAGGCAACCGATACCAGATGTTATATCAGAATCACATCCTCCACAAATCCTGGAGCACCGGGGAAGAACCGGAGGATTGGAAAAGGGCTGATGTGGTTCCCCTTTTCAAGAAAGGGGGGGGGGAGAAACAGACTGAGGAAACTACAGACCAATCAGTTTAACATCAGTACCTGGGAAGATCCTAGAAAAGATAATCAAAAAACAGATCTGCGAACAACTAGAAGCAAACAAAGTCATAACCAGTAGCCAGCACGGCTGTGTCGAAAACAGATCATGCCAGGCCAATCTCATCTCATTCTTTGATAAAGTGACTAAACTAGTAGACCAGTGAAACGCAGTGGACGTAGTATACTTAAGATTTCAGTAAGGCATTTGACAAGGAAGACCACAACCTACTCCTTGGTAAACTAGGAAAAGGTAGAATAAACAACATCACCCCCAGATGGATCTGTAGCTGGCTGACAAACCGTACTCAACGAGTAGTCCCCAATGGCACCACATCCACATGGAGAGAAGCAAGCAGTGGGGTACCACAAGGCTCCGTCTCTTCTCTTCTCCTCTTCTCTTCTCTTCTCTTCTCTTCTCTTCTATTCTATTCTATTCTATTCTATTCTATTCTGTTCTATTCTAACTTTAAATGTATTGGTTATAGCTTGCAATGTATCATTCTTCCGCTGCAAATGTATCCGCCCAAGGAGAAAGTTCTGGGCTGCTTGCCAGCAATTGTGTATTCGAAGCGTAGCCTGTAACAAGCTGTAACTGACCTAACCTGATAGATAAAGAAAACACGTATTCAAACGAAAAAAAGGAATCTTTTAGCCTGTTAGCCTGAGAAAGTGCCTTAGCTATAAAAGTGAAAAAAATATTAGTGTGTGTGCCTTTTCTCCTCTGTCTCGCTGTGCGTGTGACAAGAAATTGGGACATCCGGCTCTTCTTTGATCAAACAATAAAGCTGTATTCTTTTCAGTAGCCTCCTGTTCAGAGTCTCTCGGAGATTTATGTGGATTCTGAGCTGAAAAGCCTTCCGTAATAAAGGGCTGTGACCAGGGCGATGGGTGCTTCCATTGTTCTTCATGCCTTTTTATGATTAATTTGATCAGGAGCATTTTAGCCTAAAAATAGTCGATATGTTGGCTAATGCATTTGAATTTTTTAATAAAGTGGTAGCAGACCAGCGAAATGCTGTGGACGTGGTATACTTCTTAGACTTCAGTAAGACATTTGACAAGGTAGACCACAACCATTCCATTCCATGTTCTGTTCTTTTCTGTTCTGTTCCATTCTGTTCCGTTCCATTCCATTTCTGTTCTGTTCCGTTCCATATTTTATTTTGTTCTCTTCTGTTCCATTCCGTTTCATTCCATTCTCTATTCTGTCTGTTTTGTTCCATTTCGGTCCATTCCCTATAAACTGACCCCAGGAACTCTGTGGCCACATTCAGACAACACGCGTGACCAGGGAAGGGTCCTCATGACTTCTGACCTCAGCTGTATTCAGACCAGGAGAAAGCTGTCTTCACCCACCCCCCAATAGCCCCTGTGGGAGGCTGTCGGCTCTGGTGGGCTTTGGGAATTGGGAGAGTTCCCCCCCCCAGTCAGCAGCTTCCTTCACAGACTTTAAATGGCTCCCCCCCCCAAAAAAAATAATGGCTCCCTCTCTTAGGGAAGGACCCTGAAAATGGGTTATTTCAGAGATGTGGGGAGGGCAGGGGAACCATTAAGGGGGAAGGGGGGCAAACTCAACTCTCCCAAAATATTGCTGTCTCAGGACACACCTGCACCCACAACGCCCACCCACACCCACACAGAGCCCTCCTCAAAGAAGCCTCAGAAGCTGCGGTTGGAGGCTCGGGAGGAGGCGGGGGGGGCTACAGTCCCCTGAGACCACAGAGGCCTTTTGCCGGACTGCCCAGCCAGCCCCACACTGCCACCCCACGGCCCTTGCTGCCTTTGGGTCTGAAGCCCCCTCCCTCTGAGCAGGGGAGAGACTGGTTGAGGATCATGAGGGGGGCCGGAAAAGGAAGTCCGCACTCCCCTCCGGAGCTGGCAGGAAACGCCCCCCTAAAATGCAGGGGCCCCCCCAGACTGAAGGGATTTCCCCCCCCCCTCCCCGCTTTCTCCGCTTCTCTCTCGGCTTCGCACTATCTCCTCTTGTGGATGAACTCAAGGGAGACTCTGCCCGGAGACCGATGACGATGAAGAAGGGAGAATTCCCATTGGTCCCTCCGCTTTCCTGGGCCCTCCCAATTCCAAAGTCCGAGGAAACCGCTTCCTCCACATAATCCAGACCCCCCGATTCCGCCTCTGGGCTGGGGGCCTCCGCGTCTCTCTCCCCTCTCTTTGGGGGCGCTTGTGGGGCGGCATCCATGGGCTNCCTCCGCTTTCCTGGGCCCTCCCAATTCCAAAGTCCGAGGAAACCGCTTCCTCCACATAATCCAGACCCCCCGATTCCGCCTCTGGGCTGGGGGCCTCCGCGTCTCTCTCCCCTCTCTTTGGGGGCGCTTGTGGGGCGGCATCCATGGGCTCCGCTGGGCTCCCCCTGGTGCTGCTGCTGCTGCTGGTGGGGGCGCTGGCCCGGATCCCCGGAAGCGAAGGGGGGAAGGAGACCCCCGGTAAGGAGGGGGCTCGTAGGGGGGGGGAGAGGGGCTGGGAGGGGCCGTCAGAGACCCTGGGGGTGGGTGGGAAGAAAGGGGCTGGGACCCCAGAAGTGGGGAAAGGGGGCGAGGGCAAGAGAGGCGGGAGGCTGCGGGAGCCTCGATCTCCGCGTGGTCTCCGCCCCTCCCTCGCCGCATTCCCCCCCCCGCAGGACGAAGGGGGAGCCCCCTCCCCTCTTCCCTTGTTGTGGCCAAGATGGGGCGGGGGTCGCGGGGAGGCAGCCGAGGTGGGGTAAGAGGCAGCCTGGCTCCTCTCTCGCCCCTCCCCCCCGTGGCTGGGTGGGAGGGGGACCTTGCGGACCCCGAATTAGCGCCTGAGCCCCGAAGTTTCTTGCACCGAAAGAGGAAGGAGACGGAAAGCGAAAGTGAAAGGGGGAAACTGAGGCACTTTCAGAACTGAATCCACAAAGGCCAACAAAAGTGTAAGAAAAAGAGGCTTTTTGGCAAAAGTGCTTTTGCAATCTCAGTTTTTCTTCTGAATCTCCATTTTTTTAAGAGGAGGGGAGAGTTGAGCTGGATTCCTTTTTGGGGGAGACTCTGAATTTGGGGAGGAGACCCAGAACCCCCACTCCATATCCCCCCATTTCTGAATCGAGACCTGGAGGGGAGGGGGGAACAGAGGGAGAAGGATATTGGGGGGGGTCTGAATTGCTCCCCTAAATTGTCTCCCCAAAACTATCCCTTTAATGAAGGGGGACTGAAGCCCCTCCCTTTGAGGCGGTCTGAGGGGCTGCAGGGGGGTCTTTTTGGGGAGGGGGAGTGGAAAAAGGCCTCAAAAATCACCCAGGGGCTGCTAGTGGGGCTGAAGATGTGGAGAGAAGGAAATTTTAGGGTACCCAGGGAAGGTGGGGGTTGAAGGGAGAGCCCAGGAGCATGGGTGTGGGTATCCAGATTGTGTCCACTCCCCAACCCCCCCAAAGGAAGAGGGAGAGGGAAGCGTGGATCTTACTGTCCCTCCAGCCCAGAGATTGCTAGGGGGTCTCATCCCTCCCCTCATATTTCCTGTTGCTTTGGGGGGGGCAAAGAGGCCCCACCCGGATCCAACGTTCCCTACAGAGTTAGGCCGAGTGCTGGACCACCTGTACCTCTGCCTGCCTTTTTCCACCCTTGTGAAGAGGAGGTCCCTCAGAAAGCTCCTCCCCTCCCTCATTTTCATTCCCCCTCCAGACCCCACCAAGGGGGAATCCTGCTAGGACCGACGGTTCCCCATCCGTCCTCCAGGGGGCGCCTTCCGGCAGCCTCTCGCAGCACGTTTCCCTCCCTTCCTCTGACAAGCCTGCCCCCCCCCTCTAGGAGAGGCTGGGAACCATGGGCCTGGAGTCCCTCCTGATGCCCTTCCTCCTCCTCCT
Source organism: Protobothrops mucrosquamatus (assembly GCF_001527695.2). Taxonomy (NCBI): domain Eukaryota; kingdom Metazoa; phylum Chordata; class Lepidosauria; order Squamata; family Viperidae; genus Protobothrops; species Protobothrops mucrosquamatus. The sequence goes on along the minus strand of NW_015390449.1, from coordinate 33,890 downwards.
CCCTGCAGCCCATTTCCTGTATCAGACGAAGCACGAGTGCCATTTCCTCAAGGGGATGCGGCGGGTGCGGTTCCTGGACAGGTACTTCTACGACCGGCAGGAGTATCTCCGCTTCGACAGCGACTGGGGGGAGTTCGAGGCCGTCACGGTGTTGGGTGAGTCGACTGCCCAGGCTTGGAACAGGGATCAGCGCCTCCTGCAGTCCCGGATGGGCGAAGTGGATCGCTTCTGCCGATACAACTACGAGGCTCTCCAGGGCGGCCCCGTGGTTGGCCGGAGAGGTGAGTGGGGGAGGGGGAGTTCCATGGCGGGGGGGGGGCGAGGAAATGCTGGGACCCCACCCCCCTTTTCATTTCATTTATTTGGACTCTCCCGGAGAAAGATTTGCCCCTCTCAAGCTTCCTCCTTCCGTTATATACTCAAGATGGACAGTATTTAATATTTATTTGTTATGTATATGTAGGGCTGTGGGTCTATACCAGTGGTGGCGAACCTATGGCACGGGTGCCAGAGGCGGCACTCAGAGCCCTCTCTGTAGGCACACGTGCCATCGCCCCAGTCCTAGGCCTTCAGCTGGGTTTTATAAAATCTTTTTGCTTTAGGCCTCCATCGCCGTGTGCAAAAAAAAAAAAGGTTAAGTCAATTTCAACTTGTTGCGGAAAAAAAAAGATCTTGCAAAGTTGGAATTGATTGGTTGAACTTTTTAGTCCCACCCAGTCTGCCTTTACCACCACAGCCACGCCCACCCAATGGGCCACACCCACCCGGCACTCGACGATGCATAAGTGGGTTTTGGGTTGCAGTTTGGGCACTCAGTCTCTAAAAGGTTCGCCATCACTGGTCTATACATATGTTGTACATAGTATGTTTAGGTGTGTGTCATGTATGTGTTTCACTTTGAGAGCGGGCAACTAACTTTCATTTTTGATGTGTTCCGTTGTGCCCACAGTAAAAAAATGACAATAAAGGTTATCTTATCTCATCTCATCTCATCTCATCTCATCATCTCATCTTATCTTATCTTATGTATTCTCTGCTCTCAGATTTATTATATTTATTCATTGTATTTATTGATATTTATGGATACTCCTAATCCCTTCACCTCCCTCAAAGCGGGGAACTGGATGGTGTAGGATATAACATTACCCCTAAATAAAAATGTATAAAAAATAAGGTTCAAAAATAAGTTACCGTTAAAAAGTTTGAAATTCTACAATGATGACAATGAAACAATCACAAAGGAAGAAATAGATGCCTCTCCTTCCCATCCGTTCCACGATCTTCCTTCTCTTCCCACGGTCCAAAGTTTCCCCTGCCCCCCAAAAAAACTTTTTTCCAGAATATTATACCAAATATTACATTTTTCGGGGGGGGGGGGAATCCAGCAAGGTCTCTCTCTTGCGCAGTATATAGATATATTTCAATATAATCTATATACTGTATATTTCAATATAATATTTTATATTAATATATCAATATTTCTTTATTGGATTATTTATTTATTGATTTACTTATCTACTTTTAAAACCATCTCTCTCTCTCTCACTGATGGACTTTGCATGGTGTACACATAAAATATAAAATCACCAAAATAGTCTATGCAATTTAAGATTTAAAAGGCAGGAATGATTCAAATCCAGTGATTAAAATGCATTAAAAGGGGGGGGGGCTTCTTCAGGAGGCTGACCGGCCACACAGCTGCCTCCTCCTCCTCTGTGTCCCCCAAGCAAAGCCCCAGAGACCCCTTTTCACCCCTTTCCGAAAGGCCAGGAAGGGGGGAGGGGCTCCCTTCACCTCTGGGGTCTTTGGGATTTTAGGATAAAAAATGAACTTCCAAAGGTCTGCAAAAGGGAATTAGGGAAGGGTCTTTGCTTTGGGAATGACTTAAAACAAATAATATTTTCAGGAGTGAAAAGGTATCTTGGCCTGAACTAACCAACTTGGTCTCCTGTTCTGGCCTCTCCTGTGTCTTCCCCATGTCCCTCCTCCCTTCCAGTCAAGTCCACCGTCTCCATCTCGCCCACCAAGCTGGACCCCGCTTCCCCCAACACCATCCTCCTCTGCATCGTGAGGGGCTTCTACCCCGTGGAGATCGAGGTCCGGTGGCTGAAGAACGGGCGGCTGGAGGAGGAGGGCATGGCCTTTGGGGAGGAGGTCCAGAATGGAGACTGGACCTACCAGCTCCAGGTGATGCTGGAGACCCAGCCCCAGCGGGGGGGACGTCTACACCTGCCAGGTGGGGCACGCCAGCCTGGAAGCCCCGATCACCGTCCAATGGGGTGAGTCCCCCTCCCTTCCCTCCGGCTCTGGGGACCCCATCCTGCCCTGAGAAGGGGGGAGAGACCCTCCCTGTGGGGGGAGCTGGGATGGAGCCTCCTGGGGGGGGAAAGCTGGCCTTGATCTTCCTGCTCAGGGGGGGGGGCTCCTTCTCCTTTCCCAGAGCCCCGATCCTCCAACTCTGCCAGGAGCAAACTCTGGACGGGGATCGTGGCAGCCGTGATCGGGGTGATCTTCTTTGCCATGGGGCTCTCCCTCTACCTGAAGAGCAAGAAAGGTGAGTCTTGGGGGCTGGATAAGAGATTGTGGGGAGGGGACCATCCAGGGGAGGTCTCTCAGCAAGCTTAGCAGATCCAGCCTCCTGCAGGTGAGTTTCTCCCCAAGTTATAGATGTTTCTTTAACATTCATTAATTGTTCCTTTTTTAAAAAAAAAAACCTATGCCTGAACAAAACCTCCTTGCTGTAGATAAGACAAATTTTTGAAATTTTGGGCAGCTTTTCCTTACAGAGACCTGAAAACAGTGCAATCAAAAAGAAACACCTACACACAAACACTAAAATATGGCCAAGGAGGTTTCCAAGGTTTGGGAAACTGCAAAAGAGAAGGGAAGTCTCCTTGGGACACTTCACACAATTCCTGGCAATGTGACACCCAGCTTTGCTGCCACCCCCCCCCTCCTGGCCCCATCTTCTTTGTTCATATGAAACGTCTGGGGGGGGAAGCCTCCTCTCTTGATTAACCCCCCAGTTAAGTCAATTGGGGAAAATTCCATAAGTGCAAGGAAATTAATCCTTCTCCTCCCTGAAGGGGGGGGGATTCTCCCACATTCTGCCCCTGCCTATCAACCACCCCCCTGCAATGTTGGCCTGTCTGGGGGTGGCTGAAAAATAATAATAATAAATTATTTACACTGAAGGCTTCAGTTTGTATTCTAATTTTCTCCCCATCTCTTTTTTTCTTCAGCACTCGTGAATTAATTCTGCTGTCCTTCCTGCTTCTTGATGGGAAAGGAAGTTTTGGGTTTTTTTAGTAACTGATGAATTTCTGACTTTTTCGCAACCTCTGAAAACTGGAGGCTCAAGATTTTAGATTGGGAAGAGGAGGAGAAGGGCAGTCTGGAGCTTCTCCTGTTGAGACCTCCCTGGCTTTCCTTTGAAGTCTGCTCTTTCTAGTGAGGGAGGGGTGGAGACCATCTAGACTGACCCCAGGGACTCTGGGCCTGCCTGTCCATCCAGAACCCCAAATCGGTCCCAGCAGCTTCATCTATTCTACATTAATCTTCCTCCAAATCCCTTCCCTTTGCTATAAAAGAATAAAATTTAAATTGTAGGAAAACCCTGGAATTCCTCCTTCCTTCCTTCCTTTCTTCCTTTCTTCCTCTTTCCTGCCCCCCACAGGAGGGTCCTCCCTTTTCCCCTCCCCCTCCCCAGATTGAGGCCTCCCCTGTCTCCAGATTGACCACGCAGGCAGGTTTAGATCCGAAGCCAGAACTGGTTTGGGAGGAGGGTGGGCAGATCCCAGGGAGGGGAAGGGGCAGGACCCCTCCCTCCTCCTCAGTCTCCCCAAGCCCTGCCAGATGGAGGGGACCCCTCGGATCCAGGATCGGAGCCGGTTTGAGCCCCTCACAAGCCAGGGAGGCTCCTGCCCCATTTGCACCCAGCGCCCCCCTCCCTTCCTCCCTCCTCAGGGCCCTGATCCCCTCGGCTGTCCCCCTCCAAACTCCCCCCACCTCCATTTCCCCCCCCCAAAAAAAGCTGCCAGGGCCGGGGAGGGCGGAGAGCAGGGCGGCCTCCCTGGGGAGGGAGGGGAGATGTCCCCCCCTGCAGCCCAGGATCGCCTTTTCCTGGTCTGCCGGTGGGTGAAGTCACAAGGGACTCTGCCCGGAGACCGATGACGCTGCAGAAGGGGGAATTCCCATTGGTTCCTCTTCTTCAGGGCATTTCCAGTTCTGAAGTCCGAGGAAAACGCCTCCCCCGCCCCCACTCCACACCCTCCCCCCCGATTCCGCCTCGGAGGCTGGGGGCGTCCCTGGGCTCTGCCGGGGTCTCCCTGCTGCTGCTGGGGGGAGGGCGCTGGGCGAGATCCCTGGAAGCGAAGAGAGGAAGAAGGGGCTGGGCGGGCGGGGGCAAGGGCTGGGAGGGACCCCCAGTGCTCCTGGGGGAGGGGGAGAGAAAGGGGCTGGGCGGGAGGAGGGGAGGGGTTGGGAGGGACCCTCAGTTCCCCTGGGGTGAGGGGAGGGAAGAAGGGCTGGGACCCCAGACGTGACTTTTGGAAAGGGGTCGAGGGCAAGAGAGACTGCGGGAGCCTCCCTCCCTCACCCCCCCCCCCCTTTCTCCACTTCTCTCTGCGCCGAACAATCTTCTCCATCGGGTGACATCAAAGGAGACAGCCTGGAGACCGATGACGCTCAAAAAGGGAGAAATCCCATTGGTCCCTCCGCTCTTATGGACACTCCCAATTATAAAGTTCGAGGAAAACGTCTCCTCCCCCCCNTAGCATGGCCCATGCTAGGTTACTACATTTGTAGATTTGTATTCATAGACCTGCTGAAAATGTGGAGAATGTGTAATGCATGTTCGCACTCAATAAAGTGTTTGAAAATAAACTTGTATTTAGATGCATTTTACTTTAATTACATCAGTATTTTCATAACAAACAATACATGTGCTTAGGGGGTAAGGGTTTCTTTAACGAATCTAGTGGAAAAGACTCGAGTGCTAAAATCCACGGGTTAGGGGGCGCAAATTACTTGCCTTGCCCCGGGTGCTGACAACCCACGCTACGCCACTGGATTCACCCCCCCCTTTCTCCACTTCTCTCTGCGCCGAACAATCTTCTCCATCGGGTGACATCAAAGGAGACAGCCTGGAGACCGATGACGCTCAAGAAGGGAGAAATCCCATTGGTCCCTCCGCTCTTATGGACACTCCCAATTATAAAGTTCGAGGAAAACGTCTCCTCCCCCCCAATCCAGACCCCCCGATTCCGCCTCTGGGGCTGGGAACACCTCCGTCTTTCTCCCCCCTCTTTGGGGGCGCTGGTGGGGCGCTGTCCATGGGCTCCGCTGGGCTCCCCCTGATGCTGATGCTGCTGCTGGTGGGGGCGCTGGCACGGATCCCTGGAAGCGAAGGGGGGAAGGAGACGCCCCGGTAAGAAGGGGGCTGGGTGGGTGGGAGGAGAGGGGCTGGGAGGGGCTGTCAGTGCTTCTGAGGGAAGGTGGGGGGGAGAAAGGGTCTGGGACTCCAGTAGTGGGGAAAGGGGTGGAGGACAAGATAGGTGGGAGCCTGCAGGAGCCTCGATCTCCGCGTGTTCTCCGCTCCCTCCTTCGCCTCATTTCCCACCGCAGGACGAAGACGGAGCCCCCCCTTCCCTGGTTGTGGCCGAGGTGGGCGGGGGTCGCGGGAAGGCAGCCGAGGTGGGTAAGAGGCAGCTGGGCCTCTCTCTCGCCCCCCCCCGTGGCTGGGTGGGAGGGGGTCCTTGCGGACCCCGAATTAGCGCCTGAATCCCAAAGTTTCTTGCGCTGAAAGAGGAAGGAGTCGGAAAACGAAAGCGGAAAGAGGGAAACTGAGGCATTTTCAGACCTGATTCCAGAAATGCCACTTTTTGGCAAAAGTGTTTTTGCAACTTCAGTTTTTCTTCTGAATCTTCTGAAGTTTTTTTTTTAAGGTGAGAGAAGAGTTGAGCTTGGATTCCTTCTTGGGGGAAGGAGTGGGAAGGGGCTGGGAGCCCCCAAGAGAGACTTTGGGAAAGGGGAACCCCCACCCAGAATCCCCAAGTGCTCAATCAACACCTGAGTTGCTCCTCCAAACTCTCCCTTTAGTGGAGGGGGCTGGAGCCCCTCCCTTTGAGATGGTCTTGGGGGGCTGCAGAGGGCCTATTTGGGGCAGGAAAGAGGCCTAGAAAATCGCCCAAAGGGAGCAAGTAGGGCTGAAAATGGGGGGAGAAGAACAGTTTGGGGTACTCAGGGAAGGTGGGTGTTGAAGGGCTGGGAGACCTCAGGAATATTGGTATGGATATCCTTATTGTGACCACCTCCCCATATCCCCCCCCCAAGGAAGAGGGAGAGAGAAGTATGGATATAAATTTTCCTCCAGCCCAGAGAGTTCCTGGGGATCCCTTCCCTTGTCCCCATATTTCCTGTCCTTCTCTGCAACGTTCACTGCAGAGAGCTAAGTAGGCTGCTAGACCAGTTGAACTTCTGCCTGCCTTTTACCACCCTGGGAATATGGAGGAGGTCCCTCAGGAAGCCCCTCCCTAATTTTCGGTCTGACGCCATAATGAGATGGATGGAAGAAACCAGGGCTCCAGCTTCTTAGCCAGATTTCGTTCGCTCCGGCGACCCCAAGGGGTCGGAAAGTTGCCCTGGAGGGGCAATGAAGAAGGGGGGAAGCTTCGGGAGTCTGGACCAGACGGCTGTCAGTCCAGACGGATTGAAGAAACCTTTCTAAAGGATGGAAGAAAGGCTACCTGGTAACCCTGAAAAAAAACTGAGGAGCCATGATGCTCTGCCAAACAGCTGATTGTCAACTGCGTGCTGAAACTGGGTGAGCCTGTTTTTTATTCCTTTTCTTTAAGGACTCAGAAATACTGATCCCCTGATTGGGAAAAATCCCAGAAGGACTAGGGGAGAAGGGAGTTAAAAGCGGCAAACAATTACAAGATGGGGAAGGAATTTAAGGAATATAAAAGAATACTTAAAAATGGAATTTAGATCGACTTAAAGAAAGACTGCTTAACCTACAGGATGTGGAAAATCTTTTTAGATTTAATTTCTAGGGTAAATAAATTCCAAAGAACTTTAAAAGAAAACTTTGTAACAATCTTTTAAAACCAGATATAGACAATACAGTGTATGAGGACATCTAGTGGTAAAAGGAGATACTACAGTAATACCAAATGATAAAATAATTTGAAAAGTGTTTTACCTTGAAACAACAGCTGGTGTAAACAAAGTGCCTTTATATGACTTTGCATGAGAAAAGACCCTCTACAATTACATCTATTGACTCTGGATATAACTAAAACAGGAATTATTTGGAGACAGCAGGCATTTTATATTTGTGATTTGACTGGAGGATTTGGATTTAGCCTAAAATAGTTGGCTCGATTTTATGGTTGGATTTTAGCCTAAGTCAGTTGGCTTTTTTTCTTTTTTTCTTTTTTTTCTCCTGTTTTTTCTCCTTGATCTAGCCTAAAGTAGTTGGCTCTTTTCACGGTTTGGATTTTAGCCTAAGATAGTTGCTTCAAAAAATAAGTGCATCAAATCTCACTAAATTTATGAAAAAAACTTCCTCTGCACCTTCTGTCAGAACTTCTAGCCCAACAAGCCAGGGATCTATTGAAACAATGTTGCAGCATGAGAAAATAAGCACTGCTCAAACTGAAATGCAAACCACATTAAAATTAATTCAAGAATCAATACAGAGAAACCATGAAGAGAAAAAGTAATTTTGATAAATTAAATGAACAAATGTTGGATATATAGACACAATTTGAAGCCCATCAGCAAATGATTGTTAAAAATAAACAAAGAATTCAGAAAATGAAAAATAAATCAGATGATATTGTCAAAAAAAGGAAGTACTAATGTAAGAAAATGAAAAATTAGAACAAGCAAATCAAAACCTAGAAGGAGTGGTGCCAGTTTTAGAAATAGAAATGCAAAAGGCAGAACACTATTAAGATTTCAAAATATTCCTGAAGATAGGGAAGAAGATATAGCAGTTGTGATTATTACAACCAATTATAACCAATAATAATGGCTAACTGGATGTTACCAGCCTAAGAAACAATTTCACAATCATTCCTGTGCTTTTGTCATTAGATGTTCCTTAGTGTTCAGATCTGGTGTCAGTATGATAATGTAGCACTTGGGAAAGAAGATGCAGCTCAATAGTCCAGCACTGGAGGCCAAGATGGAGAAGACCTGCACGGCCACCATGTATTTGCCTTTAGTGCTCAGGTAGGTGGGGAGGAAGGAAACCCAGACACTGCAGAAGATCAGCATGCTGAAGGTGATCAGCTTGGCTTCATTGAAAGCTCCAGGCAGGTTCCTGGCCAGGAAAGCCACAGTGAAGCAAATTGCAGCAAGGAAGCCCATGTAGCCAAGAACAACATAAAACATGGTGACAGAGCCTTCATTACATTGAAGGATAATCTCTCCAGGCTGGGAGTGCACATCAGAGTCAGGAAATGAGGGAGAAACTCCCAACCATATGGCACAGATGAGAATTTGGACAGCAGAACAAGAAAGGATGATGGAGTTGGCCAAGCTCTTCCCCAACCATCTTTTCACTTTATTACCTGGTTTTGAAGCTAGGAATGCCAACACTACTGTGATTGTTTTGGCCAACACAGAAGACACGGCTACTGAGAAGACAATGCTGAACACCGTTTGTCGAAGAAGGCAGGTGGCTTTCCTTGGTCGGCCAATGAAGAACAAGGAGGATAAGAAGCAAAGCAGAAGGGAGACCAGGAGGATGTAGGAGAGGTCCCGGTTGTTGGCTTTGACAATAGGAGTTTCAAGGTATTTAATGAATATGATTAAAACAAAGCCTGTGATTAGGAATAAGATTAGAGCAAAAGAGATGAGGATGATGCTGAGATATTCTTCATAGAAAAGGAAGGTTATTCTTTTGGGGATACACTGGACTCGGTTCTCGGTTGGATATTGATCATCTGGGCACTTGGTGCATTTTTTGGTATCTGAGAAAAGAAAGTAATATTTATTTTATAGTCTTTCAAATTTCAAGAAGAACTTTGGATAAAATGTGATACAGAGAGACAGCAAAGTCTTAGTAAATGGAATATATTTACATTACAACAACAACAAAATCCCTAATACATACAACTATAAAAAGAACAATAACAACAACATAAAATTAAAAGAAGAGCTATCTGGTGGTGCAAACTCCCTTCTCTGAGTCAATCCACCAGATTCTTATCCTGCACTGACCTTACCTTATCCCAAATGTTTGGGAGAAGTAGCAAGTCTCCAGACGTTTAAGTGGATGGGGGCCTATTCAATGTCAAGGGGGAGTAAGTCCAATAGGGCAGGAACTGCAGCAGAAAAGGAAGGCTTCTGATAATTCATAGAGTGGGAATCCTTTAAGGGAACAGATCACTTGCATGCCTATTATATCTGCTCTGGTGGGACAAGCAGATATCCTCAAACAGAGGAAGCCCTGCAGATATTCTGGTTCTGTCTCATGGAGGGTTTGAAAGGTGAATTTAACTGCACCTGGAAAGAAACTGGAATTCTGTGGAGCCTGCACAGTAAGGTTGCCTTATGGAAGAATACAGAGAAACTCAACACCGTGCATGTCTTTGCATTCTGGACCATTTTATAAATTCCAGGTGGTTTTCAAGAGCAACCCTATGTGCATGAGATAAAAAGATAGAAACAGAAAACTGATGGCAGAAAAAGACCTAGTGCTGCATCCAGTCTGCCCTTAGAGTTTTTTGTTTTCTTATTTAATATTTTATTTCATTTTATTTTTTAAAAAAAATCAGATTATGGACATATGTTTATCCCAAAAATGTTTAAACTCAGTTACTGATGATTGAGCCACCAACCATGCTCTCAATACACTGCTCCAAAAATACTGGACAGAGATAAAAGTTGTCTAACATGGTTGGATCCATGGAGAACCACTTGAGAAGGGTTGCCAAACTGACTATTTCAGGACAGGTTGTACAGCCCCCTTCACACACACAAAAATCGTTCACTATCCTGAAATTGAGAGTGTCTCCTAACTTTTAGGCCTTTTAGAAATTCCTTAAAATGTGATTCTTTCAATGGTCCTGGGGATCTCCTGGTAACAGGGGCCCGTGTGCTGGTTGCATGGTAAGTAGCATCTTGATGTACTCCTCTCTTGCTTTCTTAGCATTTATACCTCAATGAATTAATTTTTATTTTTGCTTTAATTTTATTCCACCAAGAGTCACTTTGTGTGAAATAGCCATATCAACTTGATAAATAAATTTGAAAAACATCTTAATGAAGATTAATTCATAAATGAATTCAACAATAGGAACTGAGTGTGTTATCTGTATTTTTACCCTGTAAAAATTAGAAGATGAAGCAATATGTTTCCATATTCTCTTGATTTGGCAAAATTTTAAAGAGAATGAATTCAACATTGGAATCAAAGGATATTTAGTAGATTGGTCTTTTATTAGTTCTCTGTTTCCCCCTCCTTTCTGTTCAGTTTAAACCAAACACTGTATGTTAGAATTATTTCCTTTCAGAACCACGACTATGCAGTATTCCTTTTTTGGGGGGAGGTGAACAGGAAATATCTACTTGATGATTTTATGCTGAATCCTCTGTTTGGTTTTCATTGTTCCTTTAACCCAACATCTCTCCCTCTGTTGTTCCAATTAGATATTGCCGCTTATAAGGATGTATGATCTTACTAAAGATTAACTGATTAAATGAATGATTGATCGATGCATCTATCAGCCTGTAATGTAAAGTTGATTTAGGTTGACAAAACCCATTGATCCAAAATCATTCCTCAAGTTTCAAAGAATTACAGATATTTCTAAGAAAGATAAATATGGATGGAAACATCCAAACTGGGAAACGAAAGAGAGATTTCCCATGCAATCCACAACATCCTTCTTTCTATCTCTCCCTTCAAGATATTTTTCTTATAAATCCCATTTAGGGAAGAAATTGGACACCATTGAAATTGAGAACTAAACAATCAAACTTACATGTGTCTTTAACATGCATATTGATCAAAGTTTCCCTATGGTGTCACCCACCTTCCTGAGTGGAGATTGTCCCCTCTGGACAAGGAATGCAGTCGTAGCAGCAAACTGGCTGTTCTTTCTGAGCCTGCTTGACAAATCCAGGATGGCATTTTTCCACACATTTAGACTGAGGCAGAGACTAAACAGAAAAAGAAGAAATGCCAAAGAAAATATGTCAGGACTCACCATCCATGTAAGATGGAGGTAGACATGAACATCAGCCAAATCGTCTCTGGATTTCATATAGGCAAATATGAAATCTCTGACCACTTCCAAATGGTTGCAGGAGATACAATTGCAGGAAGATGCTTCATTCAGTTCCTCCCTTTTTCTTCTGATTTATCAGATTACAATAAAGTAGCTTTCTACTTAACAAAGTCGGGAGGGATGAAATTGAGAAAACATTTAACAATTAAGGGGCAACCAGTGGGTTCCTCCTCATAGTGGAATTAACATGCATTCCTCCATTCTTCATATATGTTTTATTTTAAAATATAATATCTAAAATACTAAATTTTAGAGTAAATCTGAACTCAGGGACTGGTCAACAGAATTGTCTTCATGTTTGATATTTGAAGACAAAAAACTAGTGAACTTGAAGCTATTAACACCAAAATCTCCAGCATATGAGGCCCTGTCTCACCAGTTTTATGGTGATATTAAACTGCCGAAGGAACACTAAATGGCAATGATTTGTGTCTTAAATAATAATCACCCCATATTTCATTTTGGATCTGCTTACAACAGGATTCGGCATGACAGAATCAGAAGGGAAACCTTGGTCAATAGAACTGAAGCATGCTTATCTGGCTAAGAAAATTATAGAGGTTTTACTCCACACATTCAATTCTCAGTGAAGGTTACCCACTTTTTTGACTGGGTTTAGCCCACTTGAAACGGCTTTGGAAAAAAGAGAAAAGACATCAGTATTTTGCCCACCTTGTTGAGCAATTTTAACTGTGACAAAGCATCTTGGTTGATTGTAAGTCTTTCTCTTTCAAAACTCCCCATTCGCTTGTTGATGGGATCCTCCTTGGGGAGAACCATCATACTAACGATCTGCAGATCTGCTGCTACTTCTCCATTCTGATCCAAGTACACTTTGAGCAGAGAAAGATTGAACAATTCCTTCTTCTGTAGAAATGGATGGAACTAAAATGGAAGCATCCAGGAATTTAAAAGCAGAAATCTTGGTTTCTTATCTCTTATCACTTTTTACATTTGAATCTTTCTTGTATGGTTGTTTAACTTGCAAATATTGTGAGTTGGGAGAACAAGGGTTGACATTATCTTCAGAACTGAAGTACAAAGATTCAGCAATATTTCTAAATCATATAGTACACTGATAAAATGTATATTGACAAAATGTAATTGACAAAAATGGTCAATCATATATAACAATCTAGCAAAGGTCACCTTTCAAGTAAACAAAATACACAAATAACTAGAGCATTCATAAACTCCTTGTAAACAATAGGGTGATTACCAGAAAGCAAGGATTTGTTAAGAAGAAAGTTGCAAGGCTAATCTTCATTCAGGTAGAGGAGATAGGAAAAATGACCAGATGAAGTAATTCTACTTTATTGTAAGGATATATTAACAACATCTTGCAGTGTGAAAGTACAAACCTTTCACTATTTCTTTTGACAGTCAAAAAATTTAGGGAGCAATTTTTCTGTGTTTCTTTCTCTGCCTGTTACGCAAATATGGGTTGCCCTCCCCCCAGACCATCTTATCTGATCCTTCCCTGCATCTCTTTCTCTGGTCCTCCGAACTCATTCATACCTATCATTACACTTCCTTAACAGATTATCTGAATGCTGGTAGTATAACTTGTTTTTAGCAAAGAATTAACAAAATGCTTCATGATGTTAATTGAGTGCCGGACAGTATGAGATAATTAAATGGATACAACCAGTACTTTTTTTGTAAAAAAAAAAAAAAATGGTGCCGGAACTCACACACATCATACAACCCGCCTTGCCTACCCTACAAGGTACCATCCAAAAAAGGTGCCGGAACTCCATTCTGGGCATTCTATAACAAAAAAAGCCCTGGATACAACTGTCTCAAAAATTGTACTCAAATAAATATAAATATTACTGATAAAACTGGGGAGTTACGAAAACAATGAGACCTTGGTCATTGTTTTTTCCATATTTTCATTATAAATGAAGTAGATAAATTATGATTTTGTGATGGAAAAATTATAATAACACTTGGACAAAGTTATTTTTGTTTCCTTTAAAAATTCCCAGCTTCTCTCAGGAACCTATGGATCCCTGTCAGGATGCTGCCATCCTGATGGGAGGGGGGACCTTTGGAGCTCTCCTGTGATATGTTTAGCTTTGCTTTGTTGACTCGGTTCCACTGCCCGAGGTCATCTGCCTCACCTCACCAAGGAAGAGATGCCTGGGAACATCTTACCGTACTTTCCGTCTGGAATTCTCACAACCTCTTTGCACCTCTGGATTGGCTCCTATGGAGTGGGAAGTTTAAACAATGGGGTTTAGCCTAACAATTTCACCCGGGAACGTCCGATTCTGCCTGCCTTCTTTTGCTGTCACTAACTCTCAATAAAAGTTCCTCTTGAAATGATGCCAGTTTCAAGAGTTCTGCTTTCTTGAGAGATTCAGCTGAGGCAGGGCCTTATAGCTTCCAGAAAATAAAAATATGATTTTGTGTTAGAGAGAGGTGCATGAGTAAAATTCAATAGGAATATAACTAATTGTTAGTATCCAGGGCTTGATACACAATTGTATGAATGTAATGAATGGCAGCTATAATCTGTATTAATATTTCATTTGTAATTTTTCTCACATTATTCTATGCATAGAATGGTTACTGGTTATAACAAAGTAGTAGTAATATTTTAATGTTATGATAATAACCGTATTATTAATTTGTTGGTAATGTCATTAATGATCCAGTGGAATGATAACAGGTCCTCTTGCAGGCACCACACTTGGAGAAGACTGCACAAAATTTTCATCAGGTTTATTCAAGGACAAAGAAGGGGAGGAAGAGATCAAAGGAGCTACTTTAAGCCTTGAGGAAAGACATCAAGCAGAAGAGCCATGTTGGAATAGAATAGAATAGAATAGAATAGAATAGAATAGAATAGAATAGAATAGAATAGANATGCTGGCTCAGGAATTCTGGGAGTTGAAGTTCACAAGTCATAAAAGAGCCAAGGTTGCCTACCCCTGACCTATACCATCTCAGACAAGTGATTGTCTAGTCTTTTCTTAAAAATCTCCAATGATGGAGCACCCATGATTTCTGAAAACAAGCTGTTCCACTGGTTAATTGTGCTCACTGTTAGGAAGTTTCTCCTTAATTCCAGGTTGCTTCTCTCTTTGATCAGTTTCCAACCATTGTTTCTTGTCCTAGTTTACAGGAGCTTAAAATCAGAAAAATTCTGACAACATTTTTTCGAATATATAAAAGGTCTTGGTTGTTGAAGGGAGGAAAATGAATTTAGTTTGATGGATCCTTTTTGGGACCCAATACCTTCCACGGCTGTAGCCTTTGAGCCCCCAACCTCTCTTCACCCTTCTTCCTTCTCCTCTGGGGTTTGGATGCAGCACTTAAGGCGTGGGCCAGAATCTTAATGACACTGTAAGTATAGCCATTATTTCGGATCTGCATCCTATTCTTTTTTTCTTGGGTCTCCACTGGTGCTTTCTGGGTGCATCTTCTCCTGCCTTTGACAGAAAAGGTGTGTTTTGAAACAGAACAGTGAAAATACTCAGCTTGAAATTCAGGTTCCACAAAGAAATCATTTTCCCAACTCTTTTTCCACTGAAGGGGAAAGCTCCAAATACTATGGACATGCTTGAGACGCCAATCCTTTTTAATTGTAAATACTCCAATGAATGTCATGATCCAGACTTTCCCTTCAATGGGTCCAGGCAAACCTTCAAGTGCTGAATGGAAGAGAAGAATTCTGTCAAAAGGGGGTTCAAATTCTATGAAGTAAAGAAAGATGTTGACTTGTCTCCACTTAGAGAGGGCATCCCTGAGTAATGCGGTACGTTCAGTTGTTGAGAATCGTTGTGTTATAACAACACAAATTCCATTCTTGACAAGCATAGGAGTAAAAGTCCTCATGAAATTCTCTCCCTTCTCTGTGTCTGGAGCAAAGAGACCAATCAGGGACCATCCAAAATGGAGGAGAATTTGGACAATTGCTGAATAAAGGATCCCTTCTTTGGGGAGCATCGGATGGAAAAAAGGGAATTGACTTTTATCACTCAGAGCCTCGGAAGTAATTCTCTCACTGACCTGAAAAAAGCAATTCTGTGTTATATTTGGGGTCCTACCAAGTCCCAATTTTTAGCTTTTAATAAATCCAATATTTTTCTCATGCACATACAGTATTAGAACATTTCCTGTTAATTAGTCATTAGGGCATATCAAAATACAGAATATAAAACACAGAACATTAAGAAGACTCCATGTAAAAACAGAATTTAGAAAAATAAGTACAATAGAATAAGCATAAATAATGAAAATAGTATTTCTTTATAACCCCAGAATATACCACAAATAGACCATAATTTCCTTCTGAAAAGGGCTTTATTATATATAATTTTTGAATTCTGAGCACAGAGGAAATACATTTTTTAAAAAATATTAGGATTCCAATAGATTGTTTCATTAAAGTGCAATCCATGATATTGAAATCCCTATTTCTTAAATAATTGTCATTGAAAATAATAGATGTATTACAACTTCTATTTCTGGAGCTCCACAAATACAAGTATATTCATTGTAAGGAGTTTGGAAGATTTAACTCAATACTTGGAAGGTACATTTGTAGCAGCTGATGCCTTTCAGTGTGCCAGCCTTACTGAAGATGGTCCTACTGTTCTCTATTTTGAACATCTTGGATTCTTTGTGCAACATTTTTTTTAGTTCTTTTTCGAGTGGCAAAAAAGACGGTAGACGACAGTTCCTAATATAAAATCAAGAATGTTTTAAATGAAATTTCTTTGTTCTTTTAGCTTTTGGGGACTCTTATCAGTTTCCATACCATTAATTTTATTAAAAATAATTACATTTCTCAATTTAATAAATTGTATAAATTCCCAATTCTGCTCTGAGGGCAGCAGCTGAACTCCTTTTATCCACCTTCAAGATACTTCTCAGATGATGTGATCGGATTTGTTCTGGTAGTGATATAAATTAAATCCCAAAGTTCAGCTCAATATAAGTGCATAATGGTAACGTTGGTATTTTGTATTTAATAATTCAGTCTAAGGAAGCCGCATACCTCTGATTTCTTTAAACAAATTAACAGTGCATTCACTTGTGCTTTCTAAATGAGCTCCTTTGATGTTGAAGGAGCCCAGATCCAGTCACAGAGAAAAGTTCCCCCAGGTAAAGAAAGGTGTGAACTTGCTCCGTTTCCTCCTCATCGACATGGCAATGCTGTCATTTCCCAAAGTTGTTTTAACTTTCAGTCTTTAGACAATCAATGACCTAATCAATTTTTTCTCAATTTTAATTTTCCATTAATATTTAAATTTAACGTTTAATACTAATCATTTCTACACTTTAGATGACCCCAATTCCTTTATCACCATTCCTCCCAGTCTAATATTCAGAATACACATCTTATCTATATGAGTTCTCACCATCTACACCAACAAGTTAATAATGCAATAATAGTATTCTTATTTTCTAATAATTTTCAAGTACCTTAAAATCTTAAATTTAATTAAGGTTTGAAGAATCTCTTTCAACAGACAAAGAGTTTGGTCCTGCTTTTCTTCCATAAGGAAGATCCATTTCTGATCTTCCTCTATAATAGTATATTTAAACTAAAAGACTTTACATTCAAAAAATCCACTCAATAAAGAGCACAGCTGAGCTTCTCAAGGTTACATGTAACTTATCTACTTTCTGGGCTGTCAGTCAAGTCTCTTTTGCACAATAACAGATTGCAATATCACGTTTAGCCACAAGATGTCTCTCCAAAGTTATTTTAATCTTTTCAATTTTTTCTTCTATTTTAAAAGAAAAAAACCAGATCTTCCATAAAAACAGGAAATAAAAATTGAAGAAAGATAGGAAATAGAAAAGAGTCTTTTAATCCACAAATTCTAAGAAATAAATTCCCAATTAGGATCCAGTTATTCTTTCCAATGTTTTAAACTCCCCTGGGTAGTCAGTTGCCGCTTTGTCTGAAGGGAGGGCTGAAATCTCCCTTCCCTCTCCACAAGGGGAAAAGTATTTTAGCAGCTTGTGTAGGCACAGAAAGCAATTAGGATTTAAGAGAGGTAGATCTCACCCAGTCCTTTCCACGCTGCTTTGAAGTTGCCAGATGGTAAGTGTGACTTCGGCTGTCTGCAGCCTAGTGATGAGCCAAATTTCTATAGCTGGTCTTTCATCCGCCGGTTTGGAGGGATCGACCGGTCCAGCAGGAGAGCTACCACTCTCCCATGATCCAGCGAGAGCCCCTCCATGCTGGTTGCCTCTACTTGCAGCAGAACCAGTTCTTAAACACCCTGATACTGAGGAACCTTTCATCATCCAAGCTGATGCTAGTGATGTTGCATTTGGCACAGTCCTCCAACAAAAAACCTTAGGGGCGATCTGCAGCCCTATGCCTACATTTCATGAAAGCTTTCAGAAAAAGATAGAAGATGGCCAGTTTGGGAGAAAGAGGCTTTTGCGGAAAGATGGGTGTTATTAACTTGGTGCCATTACTTGGAAGGGAGTTAAGTGCCTTTCGAAGTATAGACTGATCATTATTATTATTCAAAATAATTTTGAATTCCATAGAGAAGACACGGTTGGATCTATCGCTTACACACCAACACCCCACTCACTTTACAGAAAGGGAAGGACAAACACAAACCTGTGGGACTTTGTAGGTGCCTGCTAATGTTGACATCTGGATGGAGCTGTCTCTGATAGCTCCATCAACAACAGCCAAAAGTTTATCCTTCCTTCCACAACTGTAGTTGGGAACATTGGCTTCTCCAGTAGAGAGCATGTCCAGCAAAGCATCTGAAGTGCCGAGGGTGTTATCATAGTTGTCATAGATGTTGTAGCCAAGTGTGAGATTGTGCAGGAGCTGGGGATTCTCCCTCATAAGTTCAGTATTGCAAATCATGTGTAGTATTAGTACATTTCCATAGGATAAACTAGTGTAAAACCATGATCATGTTGATATTAGCATCAGCAACAGTAAAAACAACAAGAATAATTTTTCTCCATTTAATCATCTTTTTTCTCTACAAACTAGCTAAAACATAAGACAATATTGATCCAAAACTAGTGGCAAATGAAAGTCATCCATCTCCCTTTAATATTGTTAATGTTGAGGATGGGGATAGTCCTCAAAAAGGTTTAACAAATCAGAAACACACAAATTGTTAGCAGTACTAATATTGGTAGCCCAGAATAATTCAGTCATTAAAGAAGAACCACAATTAAAGAAAGGAGATTTTTGATAAGTGACCCAGAGAAGCTGTTCTAAAAACAATTCTTCTATTCCTTTAAAAATCAGATATTGCATATCAATCGGTTATAAAAATATGGAAATGGTTAGGCAGAGGAAATTAGAACCATTTCAATCATTACTTTCAACCAAAGTCAATATTCCAGTCATGAATTTAGGATTGAACAGAGAGAGGAAAATAATGTGGACTTCTTTCAGGTTTCATTTTCCTCGTGTTTCTACTCTCAGAAAATAAGGGAAAAGAGAGAGGCTGTGTTAATCAAAAGGATTCAAAAAATGTGTCAGATCCTGCAATATAAGAGTAAGTAAAACAAGAAGAAAAAAAGAAGAGTGTTAGAACTGCAAATGGAGGGAATGAAACTTCATCACATGACTTACAACCAAATCTGACTAGAAGGAGCCATGTTGAAAGGTAATGTTGCAGGTGCTATTTTTGATGGAGAGATGACTATACCAATGAGAAGATCTCCTGGCCTATAATAGCTCCATGGCTTTTCTCCATCCTGGTGGTCCAAATTCAGTGGGCACTTCATCCTTAGCTTCCCAGAGACTGGCATCAGAAGGAGAAGCAGAAGCAGGAGGTCCATAATTCATGAAGTGGAATCAATCTCCTTCCTCTTTCTAAAAAAAGAATTAGAATTCAAAGCACTCTGACAGGGTGGAATATCCAGTGGCTTTCCTGATTCAGACAGAAAAACCAAGATTCACCTGAAAGAGAGAGAAAATACATTCAAGAGCACAGCTCCTGTCTGTCCTGTAATGTGAGCCAAAAAAGCATAACCTGTGATATTTATCTTTTTCTGAGGCAAGATCCCTTCCATGTTGCTTCAGTCTGATGTTTACATCAAAGGCAGTCACTGGAGACATAGGAGAAGAGGTCTCAGAGACAGGGAGGGTGATGATTGCAGTGAGAAGGAGCTTCTGCTTTTGGGACCCTGAACTTCTTCCATGGAAGGAGGGGTAGCTGGAGAAAAGCACATTAGAGAAAAGTCACAGACACACCCTTTGGGGCAATGTTCTGTAGTGGTTTAGTCCCTCCTGTTAGGACATGTCCAGAAAGTCATGCTGGGTGGAGAAAGTTCAACAGCCAGGAAAGTGACTTCTGCTGTCCTTCAATGGGTTTCTTGCCTCCACAGGCTGCTAGGGAAGGTCACCCAGAGTTATGGAGTTTGGTGCCATTCTAGGTTTGTGACATTTAACTCTAGTGCTCCCACTGCTTTATCTCCATGGAAGTATCCTTGAATCCAGCCTAATTTTAAGAGTTTGGGATTTTCTTTTCAATGACATCTCCATGTATCCATCCTAATTTGGATCTGATTTTATAATTCCTTGTAACTGAAGTGAAATTTCATTTGCCATCTGTTCTAGACACATCATTTTTTGCACAAGAGCTTGCTAAGAGGCAGAAAAGTGACAGCCTGGGATAGCACCATTGGCACAGAGAGAGAAAATTGTAGAGTGGTTAGAAGTTTTAGTTTCCTAGATACTTTCTGAGTTGTCTTTCCATACTGATACATGATTAAAAGTTGAAAATGTGAATTCAGCCATTGGTGACGTGACCAGGTTAAATGGGCTGTATGGCTATGACCAGAGCCAGTCTGGTGTGGTGGTCAAGAAATCAGACTAGTAATCAGGAAAGCATGAGTTCTAGACCTGCCCTGGGCACAAAGCCAGCTGGTTAAATATGGGCCAGCCAATCTCTCAGAGCCCTGGGAAAGAGGCAATGACAAACCACTTCTGGAAAACCGGGTCACCTATGGTCTTTCTGATAACTTTCACACACAGCCGGATGAGGTTGTGGGCCGTCCTGAGTCTGGCTACAGTCTTGCAAAACCAGCTGAGTGGATTCCAATTTGCTAAATATGGGCAGATTTTTTAAGAAACTAGTTGCTCTGTGTAGAAGCAGCAGGAAAACTCCAATCCTTATCATGACAGCGAGTTTCAAGTCCTCATGAAGGCTTTGGACAGGCCAATGAAATTGGAGTCCTGGAAGGCCAGGAGGGCTGCAGGAGTTTAATGTCCCTTCCTGTCAAGGGCAGGGAGGGCATGCTGGAAAAGAGGAAGGCAGGTGGAGCCCCCTACACAATACAGCTCAGGCAGCCTCAGGCATGGTTGGAAAAGGTTTCTTTGAGGGAAGAGTCCTCCTAGCGGATGAGAAGGGTGGGAGAGCAGCAGTGACATCACAGCAAGAAGGGTTCCATGTAGTGGGGGTCCAAGTCAAGCCCCCCTTTTGGTTGGCAGCACTGAAGGTCAGCTAGGAACCCCCCACAGGAGGTGAGTCTCAGGCACTTGCAGGCTAGGAGAGCTCATCCGAGTCCAGGGAGTTTGCAATCCTGTTTGCTGTTGGCCAACCTCAGCACACCCAGCATTGGTGGCACACCCTCAGTCCCCTTTGCAGGACTCAGTTGCTGAGCCCCTGCAAGTGTGTTGTGTGAGTGTCCCACCAGGTTGTTGAGCTGAGTGAATCAAACTCCAGTGACCATCATGGAAGCAAATTCTCTCTTTCACCTAGATTCAGTAGAAACCCTCTTTCCTGAGCAGTGTGGACTCATCAACTGAATTAACGGGTGAAGTTCACAGCTCATGTTTAGGTCATCTAGGTTTTTTCAGGCATTTCTGCAGTAGTTTTAGCAAGCTGGACACATCTCAGCCTGGCACTGACCGCAGGGAGGGACAAAGATGTTGGTCTTCAGAGGGAACCAGATTAAAAGTGGCTTCTTTCTCCATTGCATCTCCAAACACACCTCGAAGGAGCGGGGGACCCATCTTTGATCCACATAAAGCTCCTGACAATATGGACCGAGATCTTAAAACATGTTTATCTCATTTCATACATTCCAATAGTTGGGAAACCTTCTCCTGTGCAAATGTATGTAGCAGATCATCATGCTAAGCCAGCATCTGAATTATATAGATTTTGGCATGGTACATTATGCCAACATAGCAGTTCTCTTTCCTTAACCTAAAAGTTAAAGGTGTTGTGTAAACCTACCCAGAAGTTAAGGGTGTTGTGTGAACTGAACTAGATTTACCACAAACTATCTATGTGATGGCCAATACAGGACGTCTGCACAGAGAATTTGAAACTTTTAAAGGATCTGCTTTGGGATTCAGGGTCCATGGCTATCCAACACGGCAACATTGAAAAGATGAGAGAAGCCGTTGCTTCTCTTCACAAGCCATTGCTGTGCCTGACTCTGTTCTTGCAAGCCCAGCCAGGTGGCCTCCAACTCCCTAAAATTGGGCCAATTTTTTTACAGCTGCTTGTGCTGCAGAGAGGTGACAAGAATCTCCCCAGCCTGACATGGAGAATGGGTTTCAAGTCCTCATGAAGGCAACTGGGGGGAATGGGGCGATGAAGCATGGGTCCTGGAGAGCCAGGAATGACTGAGAGGCTATAGGATGCCTGTGGGCCTTCTTGGCAAGGGCAGGGAGGGGGCTCTGGAAGAGAGAAGGGGAGGCAGAGCCCCCAACCCAATCCAGTCAGGGCAGCCTTGGGTGTGATCAGAAACCTCTCTTCTGAGAGAGGGGCCCTATTCACATATGGGGGGGGGGCTGTTGAGCATCACTAACATCACAGTCAGCATTGTCAACACAGAGCAAAAATTTTCTTTCCTTACTTCCTTCCTTCTTTTTATTCTTTGACTCTCTAGAGTCAAATTAAGTAACTTACAGATTTTGAACCAACCTAGAACTAAGGAGAAATTTCCTGACAAAACAATTAATCAGTGGAACGACTTGCCTCCAGAAGTTGTGGGTGCTCCAACACTGGAGGTTTTTAAGGAGAGACTGGACAACCATTTGTCTGAAAGGGTAAATGGTGAGGTTTCCTCCTTCAACAGGGGGTTAGACTAGAAGACCTCCAAGATCCCTTTCAACTCTGTTCCTCTGTTTCAGGCATGCAGTATATTTAGCAGAGTGTTAACAGGGATAGAGATTTGAGGGCAGAGGTGGGGAGTTTAGTTTTAGCACCTAATTCGGGGGACGGGGCAGTGCAAGATGAAAAAGTTTGTCTCTTCCAGCATTTTTTGTGTTTTTTATTGAAGAAATGTGGGGTTTGGGGGGGGAAGTAAGGGGGGGTCAAAGCCAGGAAAAGGATTCAGGGAACTCATCTGAAGCTGCCCCATCGTCATGCAGGGTCTGGTTTCCCAAGCCCAGCAAGAGCCAAGAGAGCTTTGCAGTCTCCCAACAGCCTGAGGATCAGGGTGGGAAGCTTCAAAAGCAGCCGCCATTTCTACAAGGACTCGTCGGAGTATTCAAAATGGAGGCCACTTCCGGCAGGCCTGAGGATCGGGCCCAAGCACTGCAGGGTCCCCTTGGGGCAGGATCGAAGGAGGAGAGGCCTCCAGCCAGAGGGAAAGATGTTACCCAGCCACATCTGGAAGGCCGCAGGACCCCCAACACTTCTATACGTTAAAGAGGGGCTTGGTGGGGGCACAAGGGAGTCAAGGAGGGGCTGAAGAAAGAGTTCACATTTGGGGAAAGGAGATGGCAAGGGAGGCTCTTTTGGGGGGGGTGACCCCAGCAGGCAGAAACTCAGCTGCATTGGCATTCAACTCTTATTTTTGGCACACTTTGATGTGAAGGAAGACAGACAGCCCTGATCTTGAGTGGGGAAAGAAGTCCAAAGTTTGAAATCTTCCAGTGACGCTTTTTGCCTAAAGCCAAGTTCTCCCCCAGGAAATATTTCCATTTGGGGCCTCCCGGGTCAGAGAGAGAAGCGAACTGCAGCTGATTCCATCTGTCTCTGCCCAAAGTCTCCCCTGGAGGATTCGGCCAAAGAGCAGAGCGGAAACTTTGAGAATAATAATAATAATAATTCTCCCTCACACCAGAGATCCCCGGCTAATTCAACTAGTTCTTGGACTCAGAGTTTGTTGGGCACTTCTCTGGAGAGAAATGAAAGGGGAATAATCCCCAGAGGATTCAAAATAATAGGGCAGAGCTAGAATTAAATCTTTCAGCAAGAATTGAGAGGTTGGGAAGCTCCATGCTTGAAATTGGCCCCAGAGGGAATACACGGCACCTGTGGCTGAAGAAAAAGAAATCTGATATTTGTTGGCACAGCGTTTAAAGAGAAAACCCCGGGGACTACTTAAGGCCTGAACATGTCACAGAACTGGAATAGCTTCCTACTGAGTTAAAACCAAAGTTTACTTTATTTTGAAAGTTAATGCTGAAGGGCACCAATATAAAAAGACTGATGCAATAGTGTGACCAGGATAAAAAAAAAAAAAAAAAAAATCTGCTAGTTAAAAATTAGTCATCAGGACTTGACATAGTTTAAAATAAAAATCACACCCATGTACAGAGAATGAGAGAGAATGAGAGAGAATGAGAGAGAGAAATGAGAGAAATAAAGGATGTCTTTCACCCCACGTAAGGAAGAGCGGGAGGGAAAGGACCCATGTTCCACTGCAACTCCCTTCCACACATGGGGCCCTGAGGGGGGAAAGCAAAGCCCAGACTTGTCACGTTGCCCATAGAAAAGGCTCAGGAAGGAGGAGGGGAACTGGGGGAACCCTTCACACACACCCATTCTGGGAAGAGACTAAGGTGGATGATGGGCTTTGGGGTTGCATTTCAGGGGGAGATGCAGCCAAGGGGGGTTTGTGAAGCTCCGGTTCCTCTTCGTGTGTTTCCAGGAAAGGCTCCTGTGGGGGAGAAGCCATGCAGGGCCTATACTGTTCTTGGACAGGAAATAGCTTTATTCCAGTCTTTAACAGATAGATAACTCAGAAGAACAACAGGTTTATTGC
Organism: Protobothrops mucrosquamatus; assembly: GCF_001527695.2. Taxonomy (NCBI): domain Eukaryota; kingdom Metazoa; phylum Chordata; class Lepidosauria; order Squamata; family Viperidae; genus Protobothrops; species Protobothrops mucrosquamatus. The sequence goes on along the minus strand of NW_015390449.1, from coordinate 9,618 downwards.
TTTATTCTGGGAATCCAATACAAACTTACAGTTGGTAGAGGTCCTTCCAAAATAGGTCTCATGCAATCTGTTAGTTCCACAGGTAAATTGATATTAGATTATCCCCTCTTCTCCCAAGCGTCACATGGTGGGGTGAACGGGAAGTCTGCAGCCATGTGCTGCGTGCGGTGGTCAGAGAACAAAAGCGCTGCCCTCAGGCTAATGTCCAGGGATGCCTTTGAAGCTCCGCCCCCTGACCCTTGCTCCCTCCCCTTGCCCTGTTACCTAGGCATTCATAGAGTTATACAAGATACATAGACCTATACAAGGCTAAATGGATTAGATGGATCTATGATCCAGAACACTCCCCGCTTGGAAATTAATATTTCCACTACTTACTAACTGAATATGAAAAAAAAATTAAAGATATATCATTAAAGTATACAGTACTCAAAGGTGACTAACTTGTGACTACATAGGTAAAAACTTGGTATCAAACATGCATAACTATTGGTAAATATAAAGCATGCACAATTATGCAAAAAATAAGCAAGTGTTACATCAGACAATGCATAAACACAATACATCATTTGAGGTTTCATCTTCTGGTTCAGTCTTCATCAGTTACGGTGCCAAATCGGAGATCAGCCTGGTACAAGTGTCTTTGAGTCACAACCTGACTCATGTGGCTTCACGATCTGAAAGTCAGCTTGGCAAAGTAGTTCATCAGCTGGGTGGGCCCGGTGTGCAAGTCCCTTGGGCCAACAGTTCTGGTAAGCGTTCTTGTCTCTAAGTGAGACAGGGTCGTCTTCCTGTAAAGGAAACTGGAACCAAATCTGGAACAGAAAAGGTGGAACCCAAAGCTTCTCAGGAACAAAGGGAACTGGATTCACAGGATACTCAGGAACTGAAGAACCTGGAAAAACAGGAACAGCTGGATCTGGAAACACAGGAACAGTTGGGTCTGGAAACACAGGAACAGCTGGGTCTGGAAACACAGGAACAGCTGGATACACAGGAACATCTGGAAACTCAGGGACATCTGGGAACTCAGGAACATCTGGAACAGCTGGATACTCAGGATCATCTGGAAACTCAGGAACAGCTGGAATTGCAGGATCAGGAACAACAGCTGGAACTGAAGGATCAGGATACTCAGGAACCGAGGTGTCTGGAACCACCGATGGAGCATTGAAGATGGCTGCTACTGTTGTCATCAGGGTAGTGAGGACTTCATGTGTGGGTGTTGTTAACGACTTAGAGTCCATGATTTCGCGGGGTGCACCAATCATGTGCTCCCACACTTCGCCTATGCGCGCTTCGCCCATGTGAGCTGTATGGGGAAGGCGATTTTTGGCCGTCAGGCAGTTGTCAATCACTGGGTCATGGTAAATGTCTTCAATAGTATTTAAGTCCTTGCAGACTCCTATAAAGTTCATTCTTGGGATGCTAAGACAAGTGATCAGAACGATCAGAACTATGCCTAATCTCAGGTGCTTCCGCTTAGTCAGGTGTTTGAAGCGGATTGGTTGATGTTTACTGGGTGCCTGAAGTTGAAGGTTGGCGCGTTGATCCATTTGTCTATTTGAACAGACCAAGAACTCAGGACTTTCTAGCCAGGTCAATTCTTTTAACTGTGTGGCAAGGTTGGGCCACGTCACTTGGTTGTTGTCTGTTGGCACATGTTGCCATTGTTCAGGGCTCAAAGATGTTTCAACGCTCTTCATTCTATTGCCTACATAAACGTAAAAATGTCTGCTTTGTTCGTAGATGTAGCTTGACATCTCCTTGCTGTCTGCATAGAAGGTGGTAGACTGTAGTTCAAGGCGCAATGTCTTCGCTGTCAAGTTGGTGAGCTTTACAGCCAACGTGGTACCACAAAGTACTAACCTTGGTATGGTGTGGCCTTCCTGTAGTGTTAGTCTCGCTTTTCCAAAGAAGACACCAAAGCTGCAGCTCTACCCGCTGTAGACTCTGATGTATCTTATGGTTGCAAACAATATGACGTAAGTGTGGCTCTCCCCGCTGTAGACTGTGATGCATCTTAAGACTGCATTTGCCTTCGTTGACACATCTAAAGAAGCGTACAATTCTTTATTTTGCACTGTGGCGGGTGAGCTGGAAACATACGTGCACTGCACTTGCATACTCTTGGGACATCTTGGAAGTAAACTCCATGACTCCCGGTCTTTCAGACGTTGCTTGTCTTGTTTGTCCTCTATGGACAAGGCTAAGTTGTTGTGATTCTGACTGGTCTGGAACACTGTTGCTTCCAAAGCAGGTTTGGTTGTCACAAGTGCGCAGTGTTCTAGGTGTGGTTTTAGGCGAGGTGCTGTTCCATTACTGGGAATGGAGGTGTTTGATATGCTCACCTGGGGTGGGGTCTGCGTTTGGTCAACACAAACTGTCCCTCCTATGGCCCATCCGAGTTCCGGCGGGTTCCGTGGGCCTACAACGGTGGAAAGATCTTCATTCGCTCCCCGCTGTGCAGTCGTAGCCGTTGCTGTTGGACCCATCCGATTGCCATCAAGGGTGTGGTTCGATGGGGCAGCAACAGTGGGAAGATCCCGTGGCCTAGTTGTGGCGACATCAACCTTGTGGCTGACTGGCACATCTGGCCGTTGAGATTCTTCTGTTCGTCTACTCGGTCTTGGGGGGCTTGTGGCTGGCTGTGGTCTCACCTGTTCACGTTGGAATGCGCTTTGGTTATCCACGTAGGCCTGCACGCGGCTATGAGGGCTTTCACTTGCTAGCACTTCCAGCCTGTTCATAGATGTAGCGTTATCTAGCTCTCTCTGCAGAATTGCTTCTATTTGGGCAGCCTCTTTTGCTTTCTGTTGTCGCTGTGAAATCTCATAGTCGGCCCAAGCTTTGACCATATCTTCCTTTTGCTGATGTTTTGCTTCTGTTACACGTAGAACTGCACGTAGAGCTGCTGCAGTCTCCGCTTTGGCCAAGTCTTCCTTGTGCTGCTTTTCTTCTACTGCTGCTTGGACAGCGACTCCAGCCATTGCGGTATTGATTCGCGCTTCTGCAAGACGAGCGGCAATGCTCTCTGCCCTTGAGGCTCGAGATGCTTGGCTCTGGCGGGAAGAAGCCTTTGAGTGGCGGGAGGCGCCTGTGACATGAGACTGTTGTGACACGCTGGAATGTGCCTTGGAGATGAGGCGAAAGGATGAGGCCCTTCCGGACGCGTGGGATGGAGCCACGTGCGACCGTAGGGACAGTGCGTGTGAATGGCGGGAAACTGCAGACTCTGCTCTGTCAACCGGTCCGTCTCTCGGGCGAGGTTCGCGTTCTGGAGGGCGTTGTGGGCTCTCTAGAAGCTTCTTGCGTTCCTCGTTCCGTAACCGAAGACTTTGCATGTCGCGGTCGACTTCTGAGTCTCTTAATTGCTGCTGGATGTCCTTGAGTTGCTGTTCGGAGTCCATCCATTGTGTGAAGGCGTCCTCCTTATCTTCTTCCAGTGCGTGAGCACGTTCGGGGGAGAGATCCTCCTTTTGCTCTAGGTAGAGTTTGTGCCATTTCTCCCAGCCTCTTTCATGACGCTTGTGCACGGTGTGCCATTTCTCCAACAGGTTTGCATGCATGGCTTCAGTTGGCGTTCTTTGTTGTCTCAGATCATAGTGACTTTGAGACGTCTTTGGTCTTACTGAGGCTTGAGCTTTAGCTTATGTGTACAGGTCAAGGGAGGCTGTTTGCGGCGCTTCCCCTTGGCCGTCTGATTGGGGTGTCTCAACTAGGCTGGTTGGTTGAACCACTTCCTCTAAATCAGCGGGACGCTCCGCCATGGTTAGGATAGGTTCAGTGTTGTTCTCAGCATGTGCTGCGTGCAGTGGTCAGAGAACAAAAGCGCTGCCCTCAGGCTAATGTCCAGGGATGCCTTTGAAGCTCCGCCCCCTGACCCTTGCTCCCTCCCCTTGCCCTGTTACCTAGGCATTCATAGAGTTATACAAGATACATAGACTTATACAAGGCTAAATGGATTAGATGGATCTATGATCCAGAACAGGGCCTTTGTCTCCAAAGGGGGATCCGGCTTTGCTGGGGAGGGAAAGGCCAGGGGGGTCTCCCTGGAGGGACCCTCGGGGGCTCTGAGGAAGGGGCATCCTGGGGGTCCCTCGTGGCTCCCAAAGTCCCTCCGGCCTGGCTCTCCTGGGCAGCCTCTGCCCCCCACTTGCCCAAGCCCCCCCGGAGGAGAATCTCTTCATTGCAGCCATTTCTGGGTGGGGGGAAAAGGCCCTTCCAGGACTTTGGCCTCCCCTCCCTCTGCATTTCTGGCAGTTTTTGCCTCTTTCTCATCACAGGAAAAACTCCCTAATTTTCTCTCCTTATTGGATATTTTCCTGTCCCCCCCCCCCCCATTTTGTCTTTGCTCATTTAACCTCCATGAGTCTGATTGGTGGCTGAGCTCCCAGGCAACCATTGTTTCTTCCCTCCTGCCTGATTGGCTGCTGCTGGGTTGCCACAATGACAGGGGCAGGCCAGGACTAGAGGCAGCCACTAGGGAGGGAGAGGGGCGTGGCTTTTGTCTTGGCTAAGAACTGGAGGAATTGAAGGCGAAATCTTCTCTCTTTGAGGAAACTCCGGTCAGATGCAGCCCAGAGTATTTATCTATATCCATATCTATATCTATATCTATATCTATATCTATCTATATCTATATCTATATCTATATCTATATCTATATCTATATCTATATCTATATCTATATCTATATCTATATCTATATCTATATCTATATCTATATCTATATCTATATCTCAATATATTTATCTATCTATATTTAAAATGAAGGAAAAATTCAAAACTTTGACAGGAAGAAAATATGAAATGGAAACTAAAAACAGGGAAAAAAGAGGAAGATGCAGTGAAATTGGATAGAATAGAATAGAGCTTGGAGGGACCTTTGAGGTCATCTAGTCCAGCCCCCTGCTCAGGCAGGAGACCCTATATACCATTTCAGACAAATGGCTGTCCAGTCTCTTCTTAAAAATCTTCCAGTGTTGGAGCATTCACAGCTTCTGGAGGCAGGTTGTTCCCCTGGTTAATTGTTCTAATAGGAAATTTCTCCATAGTTCCAGGTTGCTTCTCTCTTTGGTTAGTTCCCATCCTTCCATCCTTCTTGTCCTTCCAGGTTCTTTGGAGAATAGCTTGACTCCCTCTTCTTTGGGGCAGCCCCTGACATTAAAGGAAATAGTGTGGATAAAGAGCTTATAGAAATTAGAGAGCTGAAATAGAAAACACTTTGTATTGAGATTAATTTTGGTATTAGTTGAAAGCACTTATATTTTAAAATTCATTTTTGAACAAATGTGAAAGCTTTCCTTGTGTGAAATGATAATGTCTCCCCAGCCACTGTGGAGAGACTAACAGAATAACAGAGTTGGGAGGGACCTTGGAGGTCTTCTAGTCTAACCCCCTGCTGAAGCAGGAGACCCTATGCCCTTTCAGACAAATGGCTGTCCAGTCCCTTCATGCTATAGAAGGATTGGGAGTCTTGGGGCCTTGCAGATGTAGTTTAGTAACAACTCTCCCTCTGGCTGGAAGCTGGAGCCATTGGGGGTCCCACAGAATAGCAAGAGGGGCAACACTAGGCATCCCAGCCAGGGTGGTTAGCAATTATGATTCTACTACACAATTTGTGGTAGCTGTGTGGGTGTCAGTCTAACACATGTTGTCCTGAGCCTGGACGACCTAAACGTGAGCTGTGAATTTCACCCATTAATTCAACTGATGACTCCACCCAGCTCAGGAAAGAGGGTTTCTCCCCCATCCAGGTTAAGGAGAGCAGACGCTTCCATGATGGTCAGTGGAGTTTGACTCAGTCGGTTCAGTTCTGCAGAGCATGCATAACTGTGGGACACTCACACAACACACTCGCAGGACATCCGCAACTGAGTCCTGCAAAGGGGACTGAGGGTGTCCCACCAATGCTGGGTGTGCTGAGGTTGGCCAATAGCAAACAGGATTGCAAACTCCCTGGACTCGGATGAGCTCTCCTAGCCTGCAAGTGCCTGAGACTCACCTCCTGTGGGGGTTCCTGGCTGACCATCAGTGCTGCCAACCAAAAGGGGGGGCCTTGACCTGGACCCCCCCAGCATGGAACCTCCCTTGCTGTGATGTCACTGCTGCTCTCCCACCCTTCTGATCCGCTAGGAGGACTCCTCCCTCAAAGAGACCTTTTCCAACCATGCCTGAGGCTGCCTGAGCTGGATTGTGTAGGGGGCTCCACCTGCCTTCCTCTTTTCCAGCACGCCCTCCCTGCCCTTGACAGGAAAGGGGACTGAGGGGGTCCCACCAATGCTGGGTGTGCTGAGCCTCACCAAAGAAAAGGGTGCAAACACCCTAGACCAGTGGTTCTTAACCTGTGGGTCGGGACCCCATTTGGGGTCGATCGACCATTTCATGGGGGTCACCAAGCAAGGCTGTCCGCCATTTTTTTTGTCCGCCATTTTTCCCCTTTTCCGGTGGGTGCCTTACCTCCCTTGGGCTGGGCCAGCTGGTGGTCGGCCTGCTCTGTCTCTGCCGCTTGCCAGCTACGCCTCAGCCGGCGCAGGGGGCGGAACCACGCATGCGCAGTGCTCCTGGGCAGGGAAAGTCCTCAACTTATGACCAGTTGGGCAGTCCTCGACTTACGACCGGTTTAGTCCTCGACTTACGACCGGTTTAGTCCTCGACTTATGACCGGTTGGGGTCGCAGCATTAAAAAGGTTGAGAACCACTGCCCTAGACTCAGGTGGGCTCTCCTAGCCTGCAGGTGCCCGGGACTCGCCTCCTGAGGAGGTTCCTGCCTGACCATCCATGCTGCATTGTGCTGCTGACAGAAGGGGATGCATTGACTTGGACCCCCCAAACTGTGCAACCACCCTTGCTGTGATGTCACTGCTGCTCTCCCACCCTTGTTGTCTACTATGAAGGCTTCTCCCTCAAAGAAACGTTTTCCAACCATGCCTGAGGTTTCTTGAGCCGAATCACGAAGGGGCTCCACCTGCCTTCCTCTTTTCCAGCACGCCCTCCCTGCCCTTGACAGGAAGGGACAATCACCTCCTGCAGCCCTCCTGCCCTTCCAGGACCCCAACTTCTTTGGCCTGTCTGCAGCCTTCATGAGGACTTGTTACTCGCTGTCACAATGTGGTTTGAAGTTTTCCTGCCGCTTTTACAGAGAGCAACCAGATTAAAAAAAAAATCTGCCCATGTTTAGCAAATTGGAGTCCACTTGGCTGGTTTTGCAAGACTGAAGCCAGACTCAGGAAGCCCCACAGCCTCAACAGACTGTGTGTGAAAGTAATCAGGAAGACCATAATGACCAGGTTCTTCAGAAGTGGTTTGCCATTGCCTCTTTCCCAGGGCTCTAAGAGGTTGGCTGGCCCAGGTTTACCCAGCTGGCTTTGTGCACAAGGCAGGACTAGAACTCATGGTCTCCTGGTTACTAGTCTGGTGCCTTGACCACTACACCAGACTGTCTCTGCTCACAGCCATGCAACCCCCTTAACCTGCTCACTTCACCAATGGCTGCATTCACACCTGCAACTTTTAACCATGGTTTATTTCTGGAGGTTGAACCTGGGTGATGCCCTTATCTTCTTGTAAGGGCCACATTCACACAACATACTTCAGCAGGCTGGGGAAATTTTCTTGCAACCCCCCTGACACAAAAGAAAGCTTAAGGTGCAACCTGTTTGAAGCCTGTAACAAACCATGGATGACCACAGCCAACCCTCCTCCACTTCCCCGGCTCTCGCCTGAGGCAAACCCACAAAGTAGGTGGCCACACTGGCAACTGAGGAGAGGTTTCCTCCCCTCTGGGCACAACTAGGCTTCGGGGAGACATGGCAGGTAACATCATGGACAAGAGAAGCCATGTTACACATCCATCTGGCATTCAAAAGCAAGAGCTGGTATGTGGAGCAACCCCCCAGTTCTCCCTTCTAGGCCAAGCTTTATGTATTAACATCCCCCCTCCAGGTAAGAAAAATAATCAACAATCAACCAAGATAAACCAGAATGCAGGGACTCTGAACTATAAGCACATGGAAGTCTTCTAGGGAGGACAAAAAAAGCCTCAGAGATGGGAATGTCACAGGAGTCACAAAACAGCAAGTGCATCTACACAACCAGAGGAACTGCCACCAGGTCCCTCTAAACCAACTTCCGGGTGATTGTGGCAAGAAATCAGGTCACACCATCCACCGCACTGCGGATGCTGCCACCATCTCAACTGCAGACCTAACAGCACAATTGTTTTATTTAAACCAAGAAGGGTCAAAATTAAATGGCTCTCATTGTATCAGTATGGAAAGACAACACAGAAAGTGTCAAGGAAACTAAAACTTCTACCCACTCTACAATTTTCTCTCTCTGTGCCAATGGTGCTATCCCAGGCTGTCACTTTCCTGCCTCTTAGCCAGCTCTCATGCAAAAAATGATGTTTCTAGAACAGATGGCAAATGAAATTTCACTTCAGTTACAAGGAATTATAAAATCAGATCCAAATTAGGATTGATACATGGAGATCTCATTGAAAAGAAAATCCCAAACTGTTAACGTTAGGCTGGGTTCAAGGATACTTCCATGGAGATAAAGCACAGGCAGCACAAGAGTTAAGTGTCACCAACCTAGAGTGGCACCAAACTCCATAACTCTGGGTGACCTTCCCTAGCAGCCTCTGGAGGCAAGAGACCCCATTGAAGGACACTTTCCTGGCTGTTGAACTATCTCCATACAGGATGACTTTCTGGACGTGTCCTAACAGGAAGGACTAAGACCACTACAGAACATTGCCCCAAGGGGTCCATCTGTGACTTTTCTCTAACGTGCTTTTCTCCAGGGTCCCAAGAGCAGAAGCTCCTTCTCACTGCAATCATCACCATCCCTGTCTCTGAGACCTCTTCTCCTATGTCTCCAGTGACTGCCTTTGATGTAAACATCAGACTGAAGCAACATGGAAGGGATCTTGTATGAGAAAAGGATAAATATCACAAGTTATGCTTTTTGTGGCTCACATTACAGGACAGACAGGAGCTGTGCTCTTGAATCTCTCTTTCAGTGTGAATCTTGGTTTCTCTGTTTGAATCAGGAAAGTCACAGGATATTTTACCCTGTCAGAGTGCTTTGGATTCTACTTCTTTTTTAGAAAGAGGAAGGAGATTGATTCCGTCCCATGAATTATGGACCTCCTGCTTCTGCTTCTGCTTCTGATGCTGCTGGTGTCCCAGCCACTCTCTGGGAAGCTGAGAATGAAGTGCCCACTGAATTTGGACAACCAGGATGAAAAGCCATGGAGCTATTATAGGCCAGGAGATCTTCTCATTGGTATAGTCATCTCTCCATCAAAAGTAACACCTGCAACATTACCTTTCAACATGGCTTTTTCTAGTCAGATTCAGCTGTAAGTCATGCGATGGAGTTTCATTCCCTCCATTTGCAGTTCTAACACTCTTCTTTTTTTCTTCTTGTTTTACTTACTCTTATATTGCATGATCTGACAATTTTTTTGAATACTTTTGATTAACACAGCCTCTCCCTTTTGCCTTATTTTCTCAGAGTAGAAACATGAGGCAAATGAAACCTGAGAGAAGTCCACATTATTTTCCTCTCTGTTCAATCCTAAATTCATGACTGGAATACTGACTTTGG
>NW_015390448.1:69395-78946 GCF_001527695.2 Protobothrops mucrosquamatus | reverse complement strand
CTTGCATGTGTGAAGCATTAAGCGTCACCTACGCCTTCATTTTTCCCCAGAGAAGCAAAATAAAGCATAGAAAACCCAGACCTGCTTAATGAAACACTTGGTGCAGATTGCAAAACGTAGCCCTTTTCAATGGGAATCTTAAGATAGGATTTGGCAGAAAGCTGAGTTCTCGGCACAACCGGCCGTGTTAAATACTCACATTGTCTCTCTCTAATTGCTGCTCCTTATGTAGCTAGCATGAAACCAACACAAAAACAAAACTGGATGATCGGCATGTTCAGAAAATTCACAAAAGAAAAAAAAAATAATGCCCGTGTACATGGGCCCCAGAATGGTAATCCAAGGCAGAGGAAAGAATGAAAAGCATTTGACACAGGGAGTCCTTAACTTACAACAGTTCATTTAGTGACCATTCGAAGGTACAACGGCACTGAAAAAAGGGACCCAGGACCGTTTTTCACACTTACGACCATTGCAACATCCCCAGGGTCACGTGATCAAAATTCAAAGGCTTGGAAACTGGCGTGTACTTATGACGGTTGCAGCGTCCCGGGGTCATGTGATCCCCTTTTGTGACCTTCTGACAAGCAAATTCAACGGGGAAGCCACATTCACTTAACGACCGGGTTACTAATTTAGCAACTGCGGGGATCCACTTAACAACTGTGGCGAGAAAGGTCGTAAAGTGGGGCAAATTGTCTCGCTTAGCAACAGAAATGTTTGGGCTCAGGTGTCGTTGAAAGTCAAGGGCGGTCTGTAAAAGAAATATTAAACGGAAGTATTTCACACTGTATCTATACTACACTACAATAATAAGTCCTTGACATACAGCCGTTCGTTTAATGATTGCTGAAGTTCCAATGAAAAAAGTGACTTATAACCGGTCCTCGCACTTACAACCATTGCAGCAAACCCCAAGATTACATGATGAAAATTCTGGCATTTGGTAACCAGCATGCATTTACGATGGTTGCGGTGTTCCAGGGTTGTGTGATCACTGTCTGTGACCTTCCCAGTTGCTTCTGATAAGCAAAGTCAACGGGGGAAGTCAGATTGACTGAATGACAGTGTGATTTGCTTAACAAGTGCAGTGATTCGCTTAACAATTGTGGCTAAAAGGGTTGTGATTCATTTAACATCCACTTTGCTTAGCCATGGAAATTCTGATTCCAGCCGTCAATAGAGGACTATCCTTATTTTCTTGCAGTTTCTACACTCGACTTGATGAAATAGACTTTGTGTCATTTGTTGTTGTTACTTGCGAAGTCGTGTCCGACCCATCGCGACCCCATGGACAATGTTCCTCCAGGTCTTCCTGTCCTCTACCATCTTCTGGAGTCCATTTAAGTTCACGCTTCCTGCTTCAGTGACTCCATCCAGCCACCTCCTTCTCTGTCGTCCCCTTCTTCTCTTGCCCTCCATCTTTCCCAGCATTAGGCCCTTCTCCAGGGAGTCCTTCCTTCTCTTTAGATGGCCAAAGGACTTGAGTTTCAACTTCAGGATCTGGCCTTCTAAAGAGCAGTCGGGGTTGATCTCCTCTAGGACTGACTGGTTTGATCGCCTTGCAGTCCAGGGGACTCGCAGGAGTCTTCTCCAGCATCATAGTTCAAAGGCCTCAATTCTTTGTCACTCAGCCTTTCTTATGGTCCAACTTTCACAGCCATACATTGCCACTGGGAAAACCATGGCCTTGACTATACGCACTTTTGTTGGCAGGGTGATGTCTCTGCTTTTTAGTATGCTGTCTAGATTTGCCATAGTTTTCCTCCCCAGGAGCAAGCGTCTTTTAATTTCTTGGCTGCAGTCCCCATCTGCATTAACTTAAATAATAATAATAAAAATAGTGTACTGATTGAATTTCCCTCATTTTATCCCCAAGTCAACCGGGCTATGTTATATCCGCCGTACCACCATGGCTACTATTTCAGAGTTACTGACAACCTTTCCAGAACAGAAGCTTCGTGATTCCTGAGAAGTCCCACCGGTATTAATGGCCCCAAAGCTTATCGTGACGAACAGTAATAGGATGAATGTTAAACAAATTAATTAATGATTATCCACTTTGCTTTAGAATGTTTCCCACCGAATGAGAGCCCTTCATAATAAATGGACATTCGTTCATGCAAAGTGACTAATGAAATTTCTACCGCATTAATTATTGCAACTGCAGAAAGAAGGGCGGGAGGGGGGAGTAAATCCAGCCGAATGAATTTGCCATGATCGGTCTCATTAACACAGACACCAAAAATCGTAAAAGATCTCCTAGTTATCTCAAACCGTGGGAATGCATCTCAAGTGAGGTTTAATTTGATCGTTTGACTTAAGGTGATATCCTGTTAAACAATGCATTATAATAATTAGGCTTTAGGAAGCCTCCATTATTACATTCATGTGCAATCCAGAATTATCGGCGCTTGATCAGATCTTTCCGGACGTTCAACGCAAGGAGTCATCTTAGACTCTATTGATGTGCTTTGCACATTTAGTTATGGGGATGCTCCAGGAGGGTGTATGTTTCACAACTCACCACAACCAACTCACCGTGGCCAATGCGCCGTGGCCAACTTGCTGCAGCCAACTTGCCACAACCAACTCACAAAAGGACAACTTGCCATGGAACACAAATTTCACTAATATCAAAGAAGTCGTGGAATAGAATCGTTACAAAAAGGATGCCAAAAGGAAAGACAAAACAAAGGTGACTGACAAAAATTAAAATGTTTTCTTAAATTATTTTAAATAATTAAATTGAATTGTTGAATTGTCCCGCAGGGAGCCGAAGGGATTTTATTGTGCTTATGATTTTAGTATGTTTAAGTTTGACATTAGCATTTATTTTATATATAGTAACCATTTTATGTTGATACTTATAGTGTTATCATGCAATCGTTGTTTTGTTCTTTTGTAATCATTATTTTGTAGTTAATTGCTTGATCAGATGCTATATATATATATATATATATATATATATATATATATATATATATATATATATATATATATATATATATATATATATATATATATATATATATATATATATATATTGGAAAAGTAAGGGCTTCATGCTTTAGGTATAGGTGATTGCTTATATGAGAAGAGCACAGTATGGGGAGGGGGAAAAAGAGTTACGGATGGAGCCTGGGTTGCTGTATATGAGTCATCATCTTGGAATTGTTTTTTTGTACCATCTTATGCCTGGTACCAAGACCTGATCTTTTTGTTCTGGAAAGGTATAAAAGATGGAAGACATCTTTCCTGGTTGTTGCCTTCATTCCTCTACCAGCCACGAAGAGGAATCAGGCGGCCCCTCTCTGTTTTGATCAAAATAAAGTTGTAATCTTGGTTGAAACCTCGGCTCAGGAGTTTCTTTGGCTTTTTTAAATTCCTGAGTAATGCTGGGACAATTGTGAGGCTAAGTGGAAAACCTTACAGAGCTGTCCCATGGTCAGTTGGCCACGGTGAATTGCAGCAAGTTGTCCCATTCCAGGAGGGACATGCGTGAACTTTTAAACTACATGTGCACCAACTGATAACTAATCCAAAGAAATCGTATTGATTCATTGGAGAGGGAGGGGGGGGAGAATTAAAAGTTTTGTGGCATTTTGGGTTTGACAGATGTAGGGCGTTAGCAATGCTATTGCCTCCCTTTCCCAAGGGGGTTGGACTAGGGGTAGTCCTTGATTTATGATCACAATTGAGCTCAAAATTTATGTTGCTGAGCAAGAGAGTTTTTAAACAGGTTTTGCCCCATTCTACGACCTTTCCTGCCACAGTTGTTAAGTGAATCATTGCAGTTGATAAGTTAGGAACCTGGTTGTTAAGTGAATCTGGCTTCCCCATTGACTTTGCTTGTGCAGAAGGTCACAAAAGAGGATCACATGACCCCAGGACACTGCAACCGTCGTAAATATGAGCCAGTTGCCAAATGGCTGAATTTTGATCACATGGGGATGCTGCAATGGTCGTAAGTGTGAACAACAGTCATAAGTCACTTTTTTCAGTGCTGTTGTAACTTTGGACAGTCACTAAATGAACTGCTGTAAGTCGACGGCTACCTGTATAGTGACATTTCAATCCTTGCCCCACCTTCACCCAATCCCAGGGTGCCAGTTGGGGAAGTGTGGGCTGAGCAGAGAGATCCATGATGACTTTTTGAGGAAGAAAAAGCATACAGTTGGAGCCCTAAAGCAGGACAGATAAATGGGGAAGAACCTCAAACAGATGACTTCCATTTAAGAGATCAGAATAGACCATACTTCAGATGTTGTCTCCTCTCATACTCACTAAACCAGAAATTCCATATAGTCTCTTTGTAATCTTCGCCAAAGAACCAGCATCGCCAAAAGAAACCTTCATGATGGAAGGTCAGGATCCCTTTATCACCTTCTTTCCAGACGTGCTTTCCATCCTGTTTTCAAAACAAACCAGAACCGTTTAGAAATAGGGTGCAAACTCTTTGGGTTTCATCTTCAGCTTTCCACTTGGTGCCCAAGCTACCTGCAATTTCAGAATGGCGTATTCACAGGCTAAGGCTGACAAAATGGAATTTGCAGCCAGAGGTAAAACACAGCTATATAAGGAATGGCGAGAGGTAGCTGCTTGATGTCCTCCAGGATTGGGCTAATGGGAATTGAAATAGCAGTAGCAATAGCACTTAGACTTATATACCACTTCACAGTGCCCCACAGCCTTCTCTAAGTGGTTTATAGAGTCATTCTATTGCTCCCAACAATCTGGGTCCTCATTTTACCCACCTCAGAAGGATGGAAGGCTGAGTCAAGCTTGAGCAGGTTAGAATCGAACTGCTGGCAGCTGGCAGTCAGCAGAAGTAGCCTGCAGTACTGCATTCTAACTGCTGCACCACCATGGCAAATTTACAAAGCATGAGCTTGCAATTACCTTCTATACAGAGAAATCCGTGATTTTCCTTATCTATTTAGGGATCAGATCAACGATCTGAATCAAAATCATCATTCAGTTCAAATCAGAGCCCATCCAAGCATTCCTATGTCTAAGACAAATCTGCATTCAAAGAGAAAGAATGTGTTTTCCAAGGTTTTATGTAGAAGAAGAGCATGCAGAGTCTGGGGATGGAGTGAAGAGAGTAATCAGCCTAGAGTCATTACATCCCCACACACAGTCTAAGTCCAGCCTCTCTTGAATTCTGTTGATTCTTATCTAGTGCCAGTTTAGTAATGACCATTAGTTGACTAGATTCTTGTGAATAGGTCCACATTTCTAGATGAACTTTACAATAGATCTGAACTGCTCACTCACAGTCAGTTTTTAAGATTAGATAAAGAGTGGCCTATGGACATATAAGGAAAGGTTGATGGAATTGGGTATGTCTAGTTTAATGAAGAGAAGGACGAGGGGGGACATGATAGCAGTCTTCCAATATCTCAGGGGCTGCCCCAAAGAAGAGGGAGTCAAGCTATTTTCCAAAGCGCCTGAAGGCAGGACAAGAAGCAGCGGATGGAAACTAACCAAGGAGAGAAGCAACCTAGAACTAAGGAGAAACTTCCTGACAGTGAGAACAATTAACCAGTGGAACTACCTGCCTCCAGAAGCAGTGAATGCTCCAACACTGGAAGTTTTTAAGAAGAAACTGGACAGCCATTTGTCCAAAATGGTATAGGGTTACCTGCCTGAGCAGGGGTTGGACTTGATGACCTCCAAGGTCCCTTCCAACTTTATTATTATTATTATTATTATTATTATTATTATTATTATTATTATTATTATTATTATTATTATTATTATTATTATTATTATTATTATTATTATTATTATTATTATTATTATTATTCCCCCATCCACATCTGCCCTGCTTTAGTACTATAACAAAGAACCAGAATCCACCCAGAAGCAAACTCAGCTGGGTGCCAGTTGCATTGTCTCCACCTCTCTTATGTCTCTTTAAATGATTGTCACCACTTCTGAATTTGCATCTCAGCTTGTAAAATTGTAAACATACATTTTCTGTCAAGCTTCATTGTCTTTTGGGGGAAAGGTTGGATTCATTAGCCTGGGAGGCTAATGAAATAGTTCCCTCTTCCCAACGTATCAGGCAGAAATATTTTATACCTAAAATGTTCTTCCTTTCCCCCTTTTCCTGGGAAAACAATTAAGAAGTCAAAGAAGAAGGGAAGGGTAGGGAAGGGAAGGGCAGACGGCTACCTATTTGTTTTCTGCGGGAATGTTCCTAATTTTTAAATAGAACAATGGACGAATTAATCCATCGACCCTCGCGGGATCAATCAATTAAATCTACAATATTTCATATGTAAGATTGACCGATTACACACTCTGTGATCCAGCTGCTTAAGAAAGCATTCTATCTCAAGGGTATATAGAGTATACTGTTTATTTACAGGATACAGAATAACAGAGTTGGAAGGGACCTTGAAGGTCTTCTAGTCCAGCCCCTTGTTCGAGCAGGAAATCCTAGACCATTTCAGACAGATGGCTGTCCAGTCTCTTCTTAAAAACCTCCAGTGTTGAAGCATTCACAACTTCTGGAGGCAAATTGTTCCACTGGTTAATTGTTCTAACTGTCAGGAAGTTTCTCCTTAGTTCTAGGTTGCTTCTCTCCTGGATGAGTTTCCATCCGTTGCTTCTTGTCCTGCCTTCAGGCGCCTTGGAGAATAGCTTGACTCCCTCTTCTTTGGGGCAGCCCCTGAGATACTGGAAGACTGCTATCATGTCCCCCCTCGTCCTTCTCTTCATTAAACTAGACATACCCAATTCCTGCAACCGTTCCTTATACGTTTTAGCCTCCAGTCCCCTAATCATCCGAGAATTAAATCCCCAACTTCTGAGTTTTCCTTTTGTTCCCAGAAGTATCCTTCAGAACATGCTCCTTTGCAAACTCCCAATAATGATATTCTGGAGTCACGCAGTTTTCAGTACTTTTACCTTTTCAGAGGAGATATTGCTGTTCTTCGCTTCGAATCCTCCACACTTTTCCGTCACCAGCAGCCAGTAGTCTGTCCCGAAGGCTACTAGAAAAAGGAAGATGCTGAGGATGCCCAGAATTGCGGCTAAAAAGGCTGCTATTTTGATCTTCATGGTGGAAAAAGGAAGGGGAAAGAGGAGCTTGAGCCAAGGAGTCTAGAAGGGCGAGGCTTTAAAGAAAATAAATAAAGCAAACATGCAGGAGTTGAGTGCGCTAGGAGCTGAAAGGAAAGGAGACCTATTTTAAGAATGGGACTGGCAGCGATTCACCAGTGTATGCATTTCACAAGGCAGCAAGGAGACAGCAATCAAAAGCAAATGGGTTGAGTTTCCAAACAGCTGAGGCATTTCAAGCAGGATTAGGAATGAGGGCTGGACCGAGATGCTTCACTCCGGAGAAGTCATGTTTGGGTTTTTTTCTGCTTCGTGCATCCAGCCAGATGATCTATTTCAGGTTACAACACAACTGATCTGGATGGACAGGCGCCACTGCTACTTGCTGTCCAGCAGTCCAGATGGGAGGGGCAGGAACGCAAAGGCCCTTTTGCCAAATGCAGAGAGGTTGGCAAGCTGGCACTTGGGATAGGTGAATCTATTGATTTGGGGTTCTCCTGTTTCTGCAAATGTGTCTAGCTTAGTTTGTCGACCGGATGCTTTTAAAAAATAAAAATAAAAACGCACCGACATTTGTCTACATTTTAGCACCCACTTTTACAGATGTGCTTGCAATTCTGCTTGACACAAACACACACACACACACACACACACACACACACACATATAATAGTCAAGGCCATGGTTTTCCCAGTGGCAATGTATGGCTGTGAAAGTTGGACCACAAGAAAGGCTGAGCGCCAAAGAATTGAGGCCTTTGAACTATGGTGCTGGAGAAGACTCCTGCGAGTCCCCTGGACTGCAAGGTGATCAAACCGGTCAGTCCTAGAGGAGATCAATCCTGACTGCTCTTTAGAAGGTCAGATCCTGAAGTTGAAACTCAAGTACTTTGGCCACCTAATGAGAAGGAAGGACTCACTGGAGAAGAGCCTGATGCTGGGAAAGATGGAGGGCAATAGAAGAAGGGGACGACAGAGAATGGGGTGGCTGGATGGAGTCACTGAAGCAGGAGGCGTGAGCTTAAATGGACTCCAGAAGATGGTAGAGGACAGGAAGGCCTGGAGGAACGTTGTCCAGGGGGTCGCGGTGGGTCGGACACAACTTCGCAATATATATATATATATATAAATATAAAAATATTCCCACTATAATTTCTTTTTGTCCATATCTATGGAGATTCTCAATCATCCAGGTCATGTTTGTCCCAGGAGGGCCTTTCAAAAGGCAGCTGGGACTTTCTTCTTGGTTTTTAGCTTCAAAAAGTTTTGCTTCTCATCCAAGAAGCTCCTGCACTGTCTAGCGAACTTGTTTGGCCTTACAAATCACATTCCACTTCCCCTTTTGTGAATGGATTAATCTCTTTCACCAAGCTTTTAATAATGAGATCAGTGGTGGGATTCAAATAGGTGAACAACAGGTTCTCTGTGTGGATGCCGCTTCCGGAAGTCCATTCTGGGCCTGGACAACCCAAAATGAGCTACCGGTTCTGCCGAAGTGGTGCGAACTGGTTGAATCCCACCACTGGATGAGATGGTACAAAGCAGCTCTACAAACCACAAGGCTTCACTCCCATTGCAAGGTTAACTCTTTGGCATGCTTTGCACAGCCGACACATTTCCACAGCGTGCCTGGCTGAGGAATTCTGGGAGTTGAAGTCCACAAGTCATAAAAGGGCCAAGTTTGAAGACCCCTGTTCTCATGCATCATAACATTTACTTGGGCTGGCTTTCCTTGAAGGAGAAGGATGACAAAAGACATAATGTGCTTCAACAAGAGACCCGTTTATTTGCAAAGAGACACAATGAACATAGGAGGAGGAATCTCCTAAGATGAACAACACTTTGCAGGATCCTACAGAATCATCTCACGGAGCAGATCTAAGCCTGAGATTCCCCAGTTCTGGCCTGACATATCAATTAGTCAAGGATTAACCTCCAGCATCAGGAAAGCTGAAGTCTAACCCACTGTATTATGTCAAGAAAGATAAGTCCTTTGAACAGCACAGGGCTCATGGGAGATGTTCATTGTATAGTGTGTTTCAAGAAGAGCACAGCAGTCTGGGTAATTCTGGGAGCTGAAGTCGACAAATCTTTAAGTTGCCAAGGTTGAGAAACACTGCTCTAAAGCATGCGCCTTGTTCACAATCATTTAAGCAAGGCATAATTATTGATCTAATATATGCAGATTCTTGGATAACCATACACTGGAAATGTACTCTGCTTCCAATCCCCCCAGGATCAGCCATTTCTCCTCCTCAACAATTGGATTTCAGTTGACTGCAAAGCTTTTTTCACACACCTTGAACCTTCTTCATGGAAAACAAGGCTTCTTCAACTACTTTGAACATGAAGGGAAGGGGAGGGGAGGGGAGGAGAGGGGAGGGGAAGAGAAAGAGAAAGAGAAAGAGAAAGAGAAAGAGAAAGAGAAAGAGAAAGAGAAAGAGAAAGAGAAAGAGAAAGAGAAAGAGAAAGAGAAAG
>NW_015390448.1:64121-65485 GCF_001527695.2 Protobothrops mucrosquamatus | reverse complement strand
CATGATACAGGAACAACTCCAAACAAAAGCCCAAGAAGGTATAAAAACCCACTCCCTACTACATGTGCTCTCTTTTTTTCCAGAGCCATCTTTCTGTCTGGCTCTCCTCTTCAATAAACTACAACCTTCTTTCTAAAGCAGTCACCATGTTGCTTATTCCCGGCTTGGACTGGACCCTGATGAAGATTTTTCCTTCAACAGCCCCATTTGTGATTTTTCTTCCCAGGCAAAGCCCATCTCAGAATTTAACTGATCAGACTTCAGGACATCTGGCCAATCAATGTACGTTTGATTAAACTTGCATTTACTCTAACTTAGCTCTGTCATACTGAGATTATCTGGAGAGCTAAAGATGAGCTGAATTGGGGTGATCAAATGTCCACTGAATTAATCCCATTAGGGTCAACCCGTTTGTCTTTTCTTCCTTCCTTATCATAAAAAGGAAGGCTCCAAGTTTTCCACTTTTGTTCAAAGCCGAGAAAAATGATGACCAGGTTTGGACAGGCTAGGATATTTTTTTTAAAAAAAATGGTCCGAAGTTGAATCCTTGCAAAGCTAGTAATTAGATTTCCTTGACTCAGATGGAATTGAAAAATAAACTTAATAAAAGATCATTGCAGCTTGAGCGAAGGGCATCCCTGAGCTGAGAAAATCATTTAGAACCATGGGGGGATTACCCAAACTCTAATTTTATTGTTGACTTATCATTTAATATTTGCTGTTTTCAGCCAATGATTTTTGTCTCCTTCCCCACTTTAAGTGCCCTCTGCCCTTCCCATCCAGAAGGTTAACTGATAAATTCACATTTAACATGTCTCTCTAATTTTTCAAATTATGTTTTTCTTTGCCTCCCATCCCTTCCCCTCTTTTTCTCTTGTAAATGTAATTATATTGGCTCCATCTTGTGGCCAAATAAAAGATAGATCTTTAGCTACCGTATCATAAATACGTGCAAGAGGACCATACTCAGTGGTGGGATTCAAATAGGTGAACAACCGGTTCTCTGTGTGAATGCCGCTTCCGGAAAGTCCATTCTGGGCCTGGGCAACAAAAATTAGCTACCGGTTCTGCCGAAGTGGTGCGAACTGGCTGGATCCCACCACAGGAAGGAAGGAAGGAAGGAAGGAAGGAAGGAAGGAAGGAAGGAAGGAAGGAAGGAAGGAAGGAAGGAGTGGTGGGATTCAAATATGTGAATAACTGGTTCTCTGTGTGGATGCCGCTTCCAGAAGTCCATTCTGGGCCCGGGCAACAAAAAATTAGCTACCGGTTCTGCCGAAGTGGTGCGAACTAGCTAAATCCCACCACAGGAAGGAAGAAAGGAAGGAAGGAAGGAAGGAAGGAAGGAAGGAAGGAAGGAAGGAAGG
>NW_015390448.1:59178-63060 GCF_001527695.2 Protobothrops mucrosquamatus | reverse complement strand
GAAGAGAGGAAGGAAGGAAGGAAGGAAGGAAGGAAGGAAGGAAGGAAGGAAGGAAGGAAGGAAGGAATGGTGGGATTCAAATATGTGAACAACTGGTTCTCTGTGTGGATGCTGCTTCCGGAAGTCCATTCTGGGCCTGGGCAACCCAAAATTAGCTACCGGTTCTGCCGAAGTGGTGCGAACTGGCTGAATCCCACCACTGACCATGCTTCACAAGCAAGAGAAGATCACTAAAATTCTCTTCTCAGTTGAAACAAGCTGTAAAGCAAATTCTGACATTGTATGAAAAGTGCAAGTCAAGAAGGTTGGGACATTTAGCCCAGAGCAAATGCTGAGTCATCTGACCGTAATCTGAATCTACCCCCACCTCCTCACAGCCATGTACCTCCTTCCTGAGGTAGTCCGAGCCACTTCTCTCCAGACAGATTTGCAAACTTTGATGCCTCAGGATCACAATCTCTTTGACTTGTTCCACTGGTTCTGGCTCCCGAGGAAGCGTGTAGCGATTATAGGCCGACACCTGGTCGTGGCAATGTAAACAAACCAATATCAATAAACGTTCCTTCTTTCTTTCTTTCTTCTGCCCATCTACTGACTGAAAATTGCCTGCAAAATCTTTGTGGATCTTAGAGCTGCTTTTGTCTAATTCAATGGTCCCCAGTCTTCAGATCCAATAAATACAAACAGGGTATTGCAGGTCATCCGTAATTCAAGCATTTTTATTCAGAATAATAAAGAACGGCCAAGTTTTGGAAAGGTTTTAACATTCTCACATGGAATGCTGTGAAGTTTGAAAACAAGAATGCCGACGTCTCAACATTTTAGACAGCAGCACCAACATTCTTCAGGTCTTGTGAGATTTCAGCTGTTTAAAATAATCCAGAAAACCTTTGTATTTTATTGAGGGGGAGACCTTATAAACACCATGTAAGAAATTCACATTGCTGTGGCGCTTGTAGAGGTAGTAACTATTGGAACTGGAATTTCCATTGCTAATCAATGCCATTGTATAGTGCGACCTCACATGACCACACGGCTTAGCAATGGCAGTTCTAGCAGTGAAGGTCACAAATAGCAATCACATGACTCTAGTGTGGGATCCTGGATGCTCTCTGAGCTTGGTTGTTTTCTTGCAGACGTTTCATTACCCAAACTAGGTAACATCATCAGTGCTAGTTGACCTGCATTGATGATGTTACCTACTTTGGATAATGAAACATCTGCAAGAAAACAACCAAGCTCAGAGAGCACTAAGGAACTTTCATTTCAACCCTGAGTTGCAAATATTTTTTATTTGTACATGACTGTGGGGATGCTGTGATAGCCAGAACCTAGAGAACTGGTCATAAGTCCCACTTGTTCAGAGTTGTTGCAAATTCAAACATTTGCTGAATGAGTAAATGTTAAGCAAGGATCACCTGTAGGGCCAGGCACTATCAGTGCCAATAGAATATTTGTAGCTCAGTTGAATTGTGGTGGCCTTGGTGCTCTCTGAGCTTGGTTGTTTTCTTGCAGATGTTTCATTACCCAAACTAGGTAACTTATTCAGTGTTAGAAAGTAGTAAGGTTTCTAACACAGATGATATTACCTAGTTGGATAATAACAACCAAGTCAGTGGTGGGATTCAGCAGGTTCGCCCCAGTTTGGCAGAACCGGTAGCTAATTTTTTGTTTCCCAGGCCCAGAATGGACTTCCAGAAGCAGCATCCACACAGAGAACCGGTTGTTCACATATTTGAATCCCATCACTGAACCAAGCTCAGAAAACAATAAGGACCCACAACACCAAGTCTCTAGCTTAGGTGAAACTCCTCCAACGCTTCCGTTGATCTTTTCCCTTCCTGGAAAATATTCTCATTGGAGAAAGATCTCACCATCTTCCTTGTTTTGTACAAGTTCTTCTCCAGTATCTTCTGGATGTCATTCACCTCATCTTGGCTGAGACTGTCTGTGTCATCAGCTACGGTGACAGGATTGTCCTTATGGCTAGACAAGGAGGGGGGGAATCAAGACATCACAGAAAAGGGGTAACATTCATTTATAAGTCGATGGACCAGCCGGTTTTAGAAAGATGAATTCCAAAAGAGCATAAAAGCTTGAAACTGTACTGTATCTGTCAAAACGAGTGGAATGAGGAATTGTAGTTTAAGGTGCTGGATTAGACTTTAAGGCAGTGGTTCTCAACCTGTGGGTCGGGACTCCATTTGGGGTTGATCGACCATTTCACGGGGGTCGCCAAGCAAGGCTGTCTGCCATTTTTTTTGTCCGCCATTTTTTTCCCCTTTTCCGGCGGGTGCCTTACCTCCCTTGGGCTGGGCCAGCTGGTGGTCGGCCTGCTCCGTCTCTGCTGCTTGCCAGCTACGCCTCAGCCGGCGCAGGGGGCGGAACCACGCATGCGTGGTGCTCCCGGGCAGGGAAAGTCCTCGACTTATGACCGGTTGGAAAGTCCTCGACTTACGACCGGTTTTGTCCTCGACTTACAACCGGTTTAGTCCTTGACTTACGACCGGTTGGGGTCGCGGCATTAAAAAGGTTGAGAACCACTGCTTTAAGGGATGCTGACTCAAGTCAAACCTTCAACCACCAAAAATTCAATGGGTGGCTTTGGGTCATTCAGGCCAGTTTATATCTCAAGGTTGCTGTGAAGATAAAATGGAGAGTCTCAAGTAAATCTCCTTGAGTGTGTGTGTGTGTGTGTGTGTGTGTGTACCACGATGAAAAGGCAATCTCACTGTCAACTGAAGAAAGGAAGGACTCACAGCAATGCTTTACGGGAAGGTCTCCACGACAGCCGACCTGCTTCAGCTAACTCAATGGCACGCTTCCTCTCCAGTTTCTCATGCAGAAGAACAATGCTTGACTTGGGCTGCATATATTCCCGGAGTAAATATTTCTGCAAGTGTTTGCTGTTGAAATACTCTAATCTGTCCGAGAAAGGAAAATGGGAAAGAAGACAGAGACAGAGAGAAGGAAAGACTTTAACTTCACTCATCCCAAAAGAGCCATGTTTTTGCTGAGCACTGGCTAATCGTGTCACCTACTTGGCTTTTGAGTTGCACGTTGTGACTATGCCCAGGGCAAGGAAGTAGTTGGACCAGGAGAAAAGCTTTCATTTAATTTAATTTGTAAAGAATCGCTAACATGATCGCTCCTCGTACGTTCAACAATTCTATTGTGTTAAAAATGTCAAATTTGGCAGAAATTGACGCAAAGGTCCTTTGGTCCATACCAGGGGTAGGCAACCTTGGCTCTTTTATGACTCGGGCACTTCAACTCCCAGAATTCCTGAGCCAGCCATTCTGTGGAGAAAGGGAGAGGTTTCCATGCTGAGCCATGCTGGCTCAGGAATTCTGGGAGTTGAAGTCCACGAGTCATAAAAGAGCCAAGGTTGCCTACCCCTGGTCCATACTGTGAAAACCTAGAATCACTGATTGTACATTTCTGCCTCAGCATGAAATACATGATGGGCTGATGGAGGCAAACCAATATCAGCGGTAGCCCTTCTATCACCCACCTACCACAGTTAGTTTGGCTCGGAAGCATCACCAATGAAAATAGAACAAACCGGCTAAAGGACGAGGACCGTGGTTGCTAAAATACTTTGGGGGATCCAGAAGCAGAGAACTTTCTATGCACTTTAAATATGAGAATCTTTCTCATTAGGAAGCCCTCTGATGCATTGGAAGTCAATTCCCATTACTCCCTTCCCTAGTTCTTTCTTTGACAGGAGCACTCTAAGTTACACAGATCATTTTATACATTGAATAGTGTCTCTCTGTGTTCCCAGTTTAGTCTTGCTGGGTTGAGGAAAGAAGGAGAGAGAGGATAGAGGAACAAAAGAAGAGGGAGGGAAGGAGGGAGGGAGGGAGGGAAGAAAGAAGG
>NW_015390448.1:53269-58789 GCF_001527695.2 Protobothrops mucrosquamatus | reverse complement strand
AGGAAGGAAGGAAGGAAGGAAGGAAGGAAGGAAGGGGACAGCTTCTCATTATTGTGAAATAATAATCTGCTTTGTAACACAAAGATGAATAAAGCTAAGTCATCCCTCACGGGAACTTTATACAGTCAGAAAATTCAATGTGCAAGTTGTTGTTTTTTTCCCCCTTTATACATGTAGAGACTTGTAGTTTTAACAAATCCTTACTTGTCTTTCCAATAATACTGTCCCCAGTGTCCTGATATATCTTCAATACCAGCCAACAAATGATCCAGGAACTGAACAAAGAGGGAGGGGAGAAAAAGAGGATTTTGATTTACGTGTTTGCATTGTTGTCGAATGAACTCCAGGCACCTGAAGCCTCGAGACAAAAACAGAACCACATTGGGTGGCAGAAGGCTTCACGCTGCGCTGTGTGTCTCGGTCTGTGTGCCTGAGTGAATAAATCACAGGGAAAATTCTCCCATAATCTCTCGCACTCGCTTTGATGAAAGAGAATTTCCTCTTGAAATTCATTTCAAAGAGCAGAATTTTGTGGAAAACTCTGAGGAGCAAAATCAGTTGCAAAGCCACGGATACTCAGTATAATTTTTGATATATAAGGAGCATTCAACAAGAGCTATCCTCAAAACACGAGGACAAACGTCCAGGTCTACTACGCCTTTCTGTTTCTCAGATGTTTCAGATTTAAAAATAACATTCTAAATACCTTTCCAGTCTCCTTACTGAGAACTTACCCGGATATGAATTTGTTCTCCCACCGTGGGGCCACTTTCTTGTTTTCGAGTGACGTGTAACCAGCCAACGAGGGGACGGATGGTCATCCCCTGCAGCATAAGAGAAAATACAGTAGAAGGTGGAATGTGTAGTTCCAATTCAAACACGGGTTCAATCATTAGATAAATCACAAGGATGCTGGCTGGACAGGATTGAAAGATACAAATTATGGGGAAGGATGGAGCAGACTTGAATGTAGATCTTGAACTTGCACTGGGAACCATGTCAAGATGTAGCCTCTGTAGCTTTTCCTAAACTGTAGGAAGTATCCCTTGTATTCTGACTCTCTCTATATAACCCATAGTGAAACTATTTCCCGATTCGATCTCACCACTATTTTTTAAAATTTCTTTGACTAGAGGGAGGAGGAGGAGGAGGAGGAGGAGGAGGAGGAATAATCTCAACAAACTGCTGATCTCAAAAAAAAGTCAATTTTGTAAAATGAAAATGGAGGCTGACTTGAGCTACAGTTTTCTTAGGAAGAATGACCACCTGTCAGAAAAGAAAGCAAGATGAGTTTTTAGTTTGCCCTTCAGTTATTAGGTTTTTTTTTTTAACAGTGACAAACTCTTGATGTTACATGGTTGACGTTGGTTAGAAGTCAAATCTGGAGAACCATCATTTGTGCTGACTCCTCTAGAGCAAACTTTTTTCCTCTTGAGTATCCTCCAGGTATTCTGTCTCAGATACACAATTCTCAGCAATGGTCAAACTGGCTGGGAAATTCCAGAAGTTGATTTATCCATCTGGAGAGAACTCCAGGAAGTTGGGTTAGGATGTTCAAACAAAGCTTAGAAAGCTTCAGAAGAGCTTCAGGTAGAATAAACATATGGGGACCAAATTAAACAATCCAACCAACATGCAGTTGAAGTCCTATCGGACTCTCTTCCAGGTGCACAATGTCCTCTCCAGATGTGGTTGACCTTTTAGTGAGCTTTAGAGCCCCAACTTTCTGATGTCACCAATTTAATTTTACCGCAAGGTGGCACTAGACGTTAAAAAAAAACTTCAAGAAATTCTCCTTCCCCCAATTTTGCTATTTTTATTATTAGCAGTGTTGAGAGCCTGGTGAGCAAAACAGTGGAATACAAGCTGCAGAAATAAAATGAAAATCCTATAAACAAATCACCCAATATAAGATAATGTGTTGCTAGATCACAATCAGTGACTTACTTGTGTATTCGTTGAACATTTAGTTTCAAGAAACGTGGGAGAGACAACTTGGAAGTTTTTTCCAGATTCTTGGAAGAAGTTTCTTCAGAGAAAATTGGAATTTTTAAACAGAAAGAACAGCAGCCTTCTGCCTGAATTAAAGGATACGACATTGTGAAAGGGCCAGTCCTTATTTTCCTAAGGATCTTGAAGAAAGGATCATGAAATGCAGCCCCTATTTTTGTAACTTTGGGGTGGGGGATACTTCTTGGGACCAATCACAGAGAAAACCTCAAAACTGCTGTTTATTGCAATTTTATTGCTCACAATGTATTGGCCAGAAAATAAAGCTGAGTTTTTTCTAAA
This sequence comes from Protobothrops mucrosquamatus, assembly GCF_001527695.2. Taxonomy (NCBI): domain Eukaryota; kingdom Metazoa; phylum Chordata; class Lepidosauria; order Squamata; family Viperidae; genus Protobothrops; species Protobothrops mucrosquamatus. The sequence goes on along the minus strand of NW_015390448.1, from coordinate 56,497 downwards.
AAATGGGAGAACATTCTGGATTAGAATAGAACAGAACAGAACAGAACAGAACAGAACAGAACAGAATAGAATAGAATAGAACAGAACAGAATAGAGCTGGAAGGGACCTTGGAGGTCTTCCAGTCCAGCCCCCTGCTCAAGCAGGAGAACTTATACCATCTCAGACAGGTGACTGTCTAGTCTTTTCTTAAAAACTCCACTGATGGAGCGCCCACGATTTCTGGAGGCAAGCTGTTCCACTGGTTGATTGTCCTCACTGTCAGGAAGTTTCTCCTTAATTCCAGGTTGCTTCTCCCCTTGATCAGCTTCCAACTGTTGTTCTCATCGTTCCTTCTGGTTCTCTGGTGAACAACCTGACGCCCTTTGCCTTGTGGAAGCCCCTCAGATACTGGAATACTGCTATCATGTTGGGCTTCCCCCAACAGTTGACCTATCTGGTGACTATTGCCATTGGACCTGTTGGGAGAACATTAGCCCATCATGTCCTCACCTACCAAAGAAGGAATCAGGATTGCTTTGCTCTTCCAACCCCTTTGAGACCTACCAGTTTTGAGGACCAAACTGAGAGAAAGGTACTTTGAAGATGAGACAAGGGGTAGACTAGCTGAGCCCATTGTTTTCATTTAGAAACACAACACAACCTCCTGATTTTTCACTGCATGCTCCATGCCTTTCTTTTGGTCCCAAAACAGCTGTGGAATGATAATGATCCTGTGCTCTGTAAACAGAGATGGTTCTCATCCTTTGAAGGCCAAGGTGCATCTTTACCATTTTGAGAATATGTCATGCCTACTCACCTAAAGTACCTTTCATAAGGATGTGGGCAGCTACCACACATCCATATAAAGCAGGGTGTAGTGATATAGCTTGCAATATTCTCCACTACTTCAGTTTGGTTTTTAATTTTTTTTATAGGCAGGTAGGTGTCAGGCATGAAAGATCAGATTCCCCCAGTAAAGGTCCAATTAAACGGATTTATTTCTATTCATGCCTGTGCACGGGAATCTTCTCAACCAATGATTAGCACCTGCTAGGAGTTAGACAGAGTTCCAGGGAGGCTGGACTTAATCTGCTGGTGGCTACATAAGGATTCTAGACTGATTCCTCTTTTGACTCCACCCCCAGGTTCTGCCACTCCTTCCCCTACAGCAGGGGTCTCCAAACTTGACAGCTTTAAGACTTGTGGACTTCAGCATGGCTGGCTGAGGAATTCTGGGAGTTGAAGTCCACAAGTCTTAAAGCCGTCAAGTTTGAAGATCCCTGCCCTACAGCAAATAAATACAATGCTGAAGATCAAACTTTGCGCTGCAGCTACCTAGCTTCCCATTTAGCTGTGCGTGATGCAGTTATCAATTGCATACACACACATGCAAATCCAAAACATGGCTACCAAAATCCCTCCTTCCACTTGAACCCTGTAGGTCAGTATTTCCCAACTTTGGCTACTTTACGACCCGTGGACTTCAGTTTCCAGAATTCCCCAGCCAACTGGGACATCCTGACATCACACATCTTCAAATGGCCGAAGTTGGGAAACACTGCTGTAGATCAATATATTTTCACTACATTTTACACAAAATGATTGCACCTATTGCTGCATCTGTGACTAGCAGCCTGTGAGGCAATTCACTAATGGGAAGAAATTACCCAAGAATTATCCTATTCCAGTAATCGTGCTCGGCTGTTTCACTTCCCCACATTTTATATTTTCATGTTTCACAATTATTACGTTTTTTTATATAAAATATAACTGCGGTAACTGTTTTAAAGTGATAAGAAGGTTTTAACAAGGGAGGACATCAGTCATCTCCCTGGAAATGCTAGCCAATTTGCAATTCCATATCTCTTACGTCCTCTGTTGCTTCTCTCTGAATGGCTGGCTAATAATGGTGGGGGTTTTGCTCAGATATTCTGCAAGTGGCATGTTGATCCAGTTTTTAAAAAAACAATTCACTGATTGTCTATGCATACATGATCCATTGACACCTCTGAGAGATGATATATCATAACCTGTAGGAGAAGAGGAGGCAAGGCTGGGGGCGGAATTAAGCACATCATCAGCTTAGCATTGTTACATTGTTATAAATGGTCTAAGTTCATTTATCCATTTTGAATTCCATTGACCCTTATCAATGGAATTTAGAACTGAACTTTAGTTAACTAGATTCTTGTGTATAAGCTTGAGCAATAAATCTTGAACTGCAACTTAACTTGCATCTGATGTAGCCTTCTACAATACGCTACCTTCCCAATATCTGGAGACTAACATATCTCAGAATTACCAAAGAACGTGGCTGCTGACCATTTTAGATCAGAATTCTGAGAGTTCTAATCTCAGCCTGTTGGTTAAAAATAAACATCAGAGCAGTTATTTAAAGATACGTTCCAGATCTGTGTGTGTGCCAACAGGTAAGAGAATTCAGCCCACCAAACTCAAAATTTGCTTGAATACCTGTACAAAGACAGTAAAGAGAATGACAACTGTGGTTGCCGCAGTGAAGAGCTTCTTCCTCTGGAAGTCAGGGAGCAAAACCACCAAGGAGAAACAGATGGCCCCTCTAAGGCCGCCATATGCAATAATGAACTGGTCCTTGTGTGTAACAGCGTTGATGTGTAACCTGTTGATGATGAAGGTCAGGACCAGAACACCTAAAAGAGATGAAGCAAGGCAATCAGTTTTAAAAAGATAGGAAAACCAAGGATCGCCCACTAAGACCACCATCCTCTATAAGAGTTGCCACAAACTCAGTTTGCATTAAGTGTGTTGAAGAGTAGGGCTACACCGCATGCTAGGCTGGGTTTATGTGAGAGCAGCTTATAGTCCAGCATGATGGGCAATTGTAGCCCTTGTCTTAGCACGTGGTGTGAAGTGAGCCATTTCACTTCACACCACGTGAAGGACTTAAGTTTGCTGTCTGAGCCCAGCCAAAGTTGAGATCAGTGGAAATAAGCTTTCATATGTATCAGTTGATGAACATTGGTGCATCAAAGAGGAGGAGGAGGAGAAGGAGAGGAAGAGGAAGAGGAGGGAAGGAGGAGGAGGAGGAGGAGGAGGAGGAGGAGGAGGAGGAGGAGGAGAAGGAGAAGAAGAAGAAGAAGAAGAAGAAGAAGAAGAAGAAGAAGAAGAAGAAGAAGAAGAAGAAGAAGAAGAAGAAGAAGAAGAAGAAGAAGAAGAAGAAGAAGAAGAAGAAGAAGAAGAAGAAGAAGAAGAAGAAGAAGAAGAAGAAG
>NW_015390448.1:46350-53169 GCF_001527695.2 Protobothrops mucrosquamatus | reverse complement strand
GGGAAACCAAGGAAAATTGCAGGACCATGTTTTTGTATATAAAATAGTTATTTTTAATTATAATTATACATATATATAATATATATACTCCATGTTGTGTGTGTACTTTAATTTCTTCCCCATTTTTCCCAGGTCTACCTGTCTCTTGCTAAACTACAATCCCTCAATTGCTCCATAGTCCTTCCTTGCCAGCACTAGGCCCCCAAAGCTGTATTTGGAGGTCTACTCAACGTTGCTGCCAATTTGTAACTTCAAACACCACAGAGGAGGAAAAAATTAAATCCATGCAGAGTGCAGTATTTCATTGAACTGAAACTTGATGTTAATTCAATTGAACCGTAGACCAAATTTGTTCCTCCTGCTGGCACCGCTGCCTTCCCTCTCCACTCGCTTCGCGTGCCAGCTTCAAAGCAAAGCTGGCTTCCACCAGGAAAAGTTGCCCGTTCTTGAAGCCAATCCTTTTTCCTCCTCCTTACCCAGTGCTCTCCAAAGGAGACAGAAAATTAGGGTGAAACAAATGTAGGGCCAGTTCCACTCGTGATTGTCCCCAACGGTGGAGACGCCAAGGAAGATGAAGATGAGGGTGTCGCTCACACTGCTCCACATCTTCATGAAGTATTTAATGGTGGTGTGGGACTTGAGAGAGATGTTGGCTTCCACGTAGCGCTTCATGCCCAAGGCACAAGAAATGATTCTTGAGGAGGGAAAGAGAAGCAATTTACTACAGTCCTTTTCCAATTGGTGCATAAGCATCTCATTGGAACAGGATGGGGAAATGACAAGTTGAACCAAATGAAAATTCTTAACTTACGAAGATAGTTCCTTCTCAGCTTGCAATCATGCAAAGAGACAAAACAAGGATTGTAATTGGCAAGTCTTGGACAGGCTCCCATTTTTATTTTCGACATATAGGTGTCAAAATCTGGGAAGATGCCAGCAATCTCAGTCAGTTCACAGAACCCTTAAGTTAGTTTGAGGTCATAGAGTGCAATCTCCTGCAAGGAGGAAAATGTATACATACACACACACACACACACAAGGAGGTCCAATAAAATAAAACTCATCACCTCTCTAGATAGATGATGGTTCTACCTCTTCTACAGCTAGAAAGCTTCTTCTGACGTTCAGTTAGAACCGGCCTTCCTGTAACTTTAATCTATTATTGTGTCCCCTATGCTACATTCTAGATTAGTGCTTCTCCACTTTAACAACTTTAAGCGGTGTGGACCCCAACTCCCAGAATTCCCCAGCCAGCAGTAGACAGAATTTAAAGCATGCTGCCTAAGGAATCCTGGGAGTTGAAGTCCAATCAGTTTAAAGTGGTCAAGATTGAAAAACACTGCTCTAGAACAGGGGATCTTCAAACTTGGCCCTTTTATGACTTGTGGACTTCAACTCCCAGAATTCCTCAGCCAGCGTGCCTGGCTGAGGAATTCTGGCAGTTGAAGTCCACAAGTCATAAAAGGGCCAAGTTTGAAGACCCCTGCTCTAGAATAATAAAGAATAGGATTTAGCCTTCTTCTCCTGGCATCATTACAAGTCCTTGGTGAGGACTATTCTAGCCTGCCATTTATTCTTTTTTTCCAATATAGATTTTATATTTAACTATTCACAGATGCCTTTTGACAAATAAGGTCATCAGGGGCTGTTAGGAAGACCAGCAAAAGGAATGCAGTGGAAATTCTAAAGCAGTCTGAGAAGGAACTCTTTGAGAAAAAAAAACCTCAGGACTGTGAGAACTTATTTTCAGTTTCCAGTACTTCAGCTGTGTTTTGAACTGTCTCACTCCCTTAAATTCTAGGGATATTTTGATGAGTTGGTCTTTGGAGGAAATGAAGACCAATTCATCAAAATATCCCTAGAATTTAAGGGAGTGAAAGAGTTCAAAACACAGCTGAAGCACTGGAAACTGAAAGTAAGTTCTCACAGTCCTGGGTTCTGTGTTTCTAGTTTTCAACAAAAATCTGATGAGAACTGCACTTTATGCACAGTAGTGCTTATCTCTGCCTAAATAAATAAGAGTTTTTGTCCCTATTTTTTTCCCCAAAATATTTTGATGCTCAGACCTTAATGGCTAGCTAGAGCAATGGTGCTGAAACTTTCAATCTAAGGTTCATTCTGGTCAATACTTAGCCTCGGAAGCCATCAAGCTTCCATTTTACTTACGCCACAATGCCGGAGAGATGGAACATTTCTGCAGTGAGATAGGATAAGTAGCTGTAGAGGAAGACGAAAAGAGGTTCAATCACCAAGATATTTTTGGTAAAGCGAGTGGTGAAGGCCGCAGTCACAGCGTAGAGAAGGCCCACCAGGAGCCCCCCAACGCCCACCACAAAAAACTTCCCAATGCCAACAAACACATCGGCAGTTCTGATCGTTGGCATTTCACAAAAGGACCGGAACAGCCTGTAAAGCACCTAGAAGAAAACAGAAAATATGGGGGGGGGGGGGGGGTTTCCCCTAAGAAAAACAAAATGCCAGAATATATTTTCCAGATTTCTCCACCTTGGAGAAAAAGGCTCCTGTTTCTAGACCTTGTTTTTAGGATGTCTGAAAAGAGTTTTTATAGTTTTGTAAGGTTTTCCACTTAGCCTCAAAATTGCCCCAGCGTTACTCAGGAATTTAAAAGAGCCAAAGCAACTCCCGAGCCGAGGTATCAGCAAGCAAACAACTTTTATTTTGATCAAAATAGAGTTGGGTGACCCCATCTCTCTTCGTGGCTGGTAGAGAGATGAAGGCAACAACCAGGAAAGATGTCTTCCACCTTTTATACCTTTCCAGAACAAAAAGATCAGGTCTTGGTACCAGGCATAAGATAGCCCAAAAAAACAATTCCAAGATGATGACTCATACACAGCAACCCAGGCTCCATCTGTAACTCCTTTTTCCTCTCCCCTTACCTTTCTCTTTTCATGTAAGCAATCACCTGTACCTAAAGCATGAAACATTTGCTTTTATATAACTAATTTCCCAATATAATACCTACAAAGCTTCTTGCACATAAACAAAGATAGATAGATAGATAGATAGATAGATAGATAGATAGATAGATAGATAGATAGATAGATAGATATAGATATAATGATTACAAAATATCACTAATATCAATATTACTAATATCAAGCTTAAGCATAATAAAATCCCTTCAGTTTAGTTTAGTTTAGTTTAGTTGTTTTTTTCTAGCACATTTTTTTGCATACAATTTATTGTTGCAAAGTGGTAGAAGTATGTTTGCTGTACCTTTTATTATATATTTCTAAATCTTTATGTAGGTCCACACCTTTCAACCAAAGAAAGCCCTATGAAAAGGAATCCTGGAATCTAATGGAAGTATGAGAAGCCATGGAGATAGTAAATCATTGAAGAAGCATCCGCTCAAGCTCTCTTTCACAGACATATGCACCCCACAGTTCACCTGTAACTAAAATACATGGGACAAACTGCACCCCAGCTTTTAAGAACCCTGAAATGGTTTTGAAAGCTGAAAGACCACAGAGCTGAAATATGATTCCTGATAGGTCTTTTCAAGGCTGGCTGTACCATCAAGCATGAAGAGGAAGTAACTTTAGGTGGCATCTGCTGGTGTTCTGGATCGTGTAACGACTAGAGCATGTAGGTCTGTATGTTAGAATATTTGGCATTTATTGGGTTAAACGCTATCTCCTTAAGAGATGGCTTGTGGGTAATGTAGTTTAGCTAGTCAGCTATCTCATGTCATCAGGTATGTGGGAGGAGTTACTGAGCTCATCACAGGATACCCTGGCCATGGGGCCAGTTTGGAATGCCTTTGTCTGAGATAGCATGGGGCTACCGCAGGACTCAGATGGCCCCATTCCACGTTAGAAGTTGGTATGGAGGAAGTATTAATTTCTTACTGTTCTGATCCAGAGTTAAGTTGCTTTGTAAATCCAGATCAGACAGATAAACTCAATAAGAATGATTCCCAAACAGATAATTTATTCAGAGAGAAATACTTGCATTTATTGTGGATTCTTCTGGATATCACAATCTGTTCATTCTTATAGGTAAGAAATTAATACTTCCTCCATACCAACTTCTAACATGGAATGGGGCCATTTGAGTCCTGCGGTAGCCCCATGCTATCTCAGACAAAGGCATTCCAAACTGGCCCATGGCCAGGATATCCTGTGATGAGCTCAGTAACTCCTCGCACATACCTGATAACATGAGATAGCTGACTAGCTAAATTACATTACCCACAAGCCATCTCTTAAAGAGATAGTGTTTAACCCAATAAATGCCAAACATTCTAACATACAGACGTACATGCTCTAGTCAGGATTACACGATCCAGAACAGCTGGCATTACGGCAGCATCAAGTTTAAAAGACTGTCCTAACTGTGATGAGATAGAGGGAATCTCCAAATATGGACTGAATCCAGGGTGCAGAAGACAAATTTTCTCTATCAGATCCAGTGGGAAAACAATATCTGGGCTTGGCCAAGATGCATTTACTTTTATTCAAGTAGATCACTTTCAGTAGCTTCATCCCTGCACAGTTGGGGGGGGGGGAAGAGACCAGTCAAATAAATATCAATTTCTAAATAAATATCCATGTCTCTTCATGTAAAGCAGGGTTTCTCAACTTGAGGAACTTCAAGACATGTGGACTTCAACTCCCAGACTTCCCCAGCCAGCATAGAAAGGGTTGATTTAAGAAAAAGGACTGATCAAGTCCTTGGAATAAGTACTTTGGTATGCATTGAACCGTAATAGTTCGATACTTACAACACTCACAGCATCGTTGAGGAGAGACTCCCCGAATACCAAAATGTGAAGCTTTTCATTGACATGGATCTCCTCAAAGACTGAGAGAACCGCAACTGGGTCAACAGCCGCGATCAAGCTACTGAATAAGAGATTATGAAGCAAGGAGATGTCCCCCAGCTGGAAGGCATTGGCTTGACATATCACATAGAGGGAAAATCCGATGCCAAAGACGTTCCAGATTGTTCCCACCACAGCATACAAGAGGATGGTTCCAATGTTCTCAAAAAATGGCCGACTTGGCATGAAATAGCCTGCATCCAGGACAATGGGGGGCAGGAGGTAGAAGAAGAAGACATCACTGTCCATAACTGGAGGTGACTTGTCATTCAAGCCAAAGATAATGCCTCCCATGATGAGGCCAACAACGATCAATAGGCAGCTTTCAGGGACAACTGATGGTAGTTTGTCAAACAGATGGAAACCTGGCGAAGACAAGACAAAAGTATTGAGAAAATCCAAAACTCCAACATAATTTAGCATTGTTTGATGGTCACTTGACCCTGCTGCATCTCAACTGTAGTGTGAGGTAAAGGCTAGCAAGTTCTAAATTCAAATTTTCCTTGAGTTATGGGTAAATTTATTCATAGGACCTGGCTGGAGAAAGCTGGTTTTGAACACAGTGGTCATTCAAAAGCCTTGGGGCTCTTTTCTAAGAAAAACCAAATTCCTTAGGTCAGTCTTAAAATTTTGGAATTGATTGAGTGAGAAACAATTTGGAAGCTTAGAAATCAAGGTTGTGTAATTCTGTGCAATTCTGTATATTTGCCTCATCTTACGCAAATCAGCTTAACAGGATTTCTAGAAAAGATTTTTTATGCAACAGACTGATTTTGTTTCTAGCCAGCTTTCTAGCCAGCTGTCACAAACGTTCCTAACTAAAAAAAAAATGTAATACACAACCCATGAATAGAGAACAATAATATTTATTTTACACCACCTGTATCATATTAGTATAGAATCTTGATGTAAGATGAAGTTCCTGGATTTGCAGCAGTTGTAAAACAGCATAACAGATCCGTGCAAATCATTGTACACAAATAACTCAATTCAAAGATATATACTTACATGCTTTCCTATAAATGTGCATAAACGTTTGTCAAATATGGGGCTCTTTGTGTACATTGACTGCAGAAGCTTACTATGTGAGAATACTTTTCCTGGATCACTACTGGATATTCCAGAAGAAGGCAGTATCAATGAAAATTTCTCACAAATGTTACATCAGCTGTAAATTTCAGTCTCACAAATTTCACAAACTGTACGTCAACTCTTTAAGATACACCAATATTGTTCTTTTAGTCTAAAACAATAATTTTATCCGCATATTAATACACACCGTGAATAATACCGTGAAAAATCCAATAAATAAATAAATAAATAAATAAATAAATAAATAAATAAATAAATAAATAAATAAATAAAATACCTAAATAAATACAGGTGGTTCTCAACTTACAACCACAATTGAACTTAAAGTTTCCGTTGCTAAGCAAGGCAGTTGTTAAATGAGTTTTGTCCCATTTTACGACCTTCTTGCCATAGTTGTTACTGTCCTGTACTGTAGTTGGAGTGTCCCCTCCCAACCTCTGTTTAGAAATCACTCTTTGAGTTTCAGATTACTTTCCCACCACTCTGTCCCAAAGAAACATACCTATTTTGGCCAAGGAAGCCAACAAGATCCACAACGTAATCTCGAAGGGAACCTGGACATGCTGATAATCAAAGAAGTCTGCAGCATCCTTGGATTCATTTGTCCAGCTTGTCTCCGAGTTCATTTCACCCAGAGACTCCAGCACTGTAATGTTCTGGAAACTGGCAGTTCTTGGCATTGAGAAGAAAAAGAAGAAGAAGAAGAAGAAGAAAAACCCTCGAAGACAGAATCTGAGAGAAGCCATCTCACTTAGGACGAATCCCGTCTCCTTCCACCTGCTTGTCATCCTGTCTGTCTGAGGAAATTCAACATTGGCAGACTATCTCCTCACCCAGCTTAGATGTTTCTGCTTGCATGCTTCTCTGTAGGGCGTTCA
>NW_015390448.1:38850-41350 GCF_001527695.2 Protobothrops mucrosquamatus | reverse complement strand
CAGTCCTTTTCTCATAGGTCCAAATCAGAAGATTCTAGATCGGGGTGTCCAGCCTTGGCAACTTTAAGACTTGTGGCCTGGCTGGGGAATTCTGGGAGTTGAAGTCCACAGGTCTTAAAGTTGCCAAGGTGGGACAGCCCTGCTCTAGATGAATTGCAGTGGTGTAGAAGTAGCAGCAGGAAACCTAAATAAATACATAAAAGCTTCTTGTTAAATTTTGTCCCTTTAAAAGTAGAAAAAAAAATATGGGGATCCCTCCTGTCTCTGGATTGTTTGTCACCGCAAATGGACACGTCTGTCATTCTGTTGCAAGGACACCAGGAGCATTCTTTTGAGTGAGAACTAGGTATGTGTAGTTTAACAGAGAGAAGGATTGGGGTGACATGATAGTTTTCTTCCAGTACTTGAGGGTGTTGAAGGAAAAGTCTTCATCACGATTCATCCAAGCTGGGAATAAACAACATGGGGACTGCTTTAGGAAGAAGGTTGCAGTTTATTGAAGAGGAGAGCCAGACAGGAAGATGGCTCTGGAAGAAAGAGAATGAACACATGTAGGGAGTGGGTTTTTATACCCTCTGGAGCCTTTTGTTTGGAGTTGTTTCCTGTTTGAGGCTTTGTATTTCCTGTGTCACGTATTCTGGCCTGAGTCTGAGTGTGCCTTTCTGGTATTCTTTTTTTTTTTTTTCAAAATTTTATTTATAATACAATTAAAAAAACATTGGATGTAACGTGACATTCCAGTATATACATTCTTATCAAATTATTCCACATTTTACAATCAGTTCTTCATCTCTAAATATACATCTAAGTTTTATATACAATACTTATCCTAAAATGACATATATTGCTATCTTGACGCTAATCTTTAATCCCAACCGTCCTCCTCGAATCTCTCCAGCGGTAAAATTTTTCCCAGGTTTCGAAGTAAACTGATCCACATTTGTCTTTCAAAACCATTGTAAGCCTGTCCATTTCCGCACATGCTAATATTTTATACAGTGACTCTTCCTCTGTGGGGATTTCTTTGCTCTTCCATTTCTGCGCAAATGCAAGCCTAGCTGCAGTCAAGATGTGTAACAGCAAATAGATTGTTCCCTTATTGTATTTTTCTGTAGTTATTCCCAGCAAGAAGAGTTCCAGTTTTAACTCTAAGTCCAATATTAACATCTCTCTCAACCAACTTCGTATCCTATTCCAATACTCACGGACCTTTGGGCATTCCCCTTTCTGGTATTCTGATGGTAGTGGGTTAATCCTATTATGTTCCAAGGGTCATATCCTGCTTCCATGGGGATGTGGCTGATGACTCTTAGATTTTTTGCTGTTGATTCTGGGGATCTTTCTTCCTAATCCCAGTTTCCTGATTCCAGTCTTTCTGACAAGATTATCTGCAATTCTGCAGACTTGATTTCTGTTTGGGACACAGAGACTTGGGGGCAGGGTTGGTTTCTGCTTTTAAATCCTTTAGGGAAATATATTCTGCCTTTTAAATATTTCCAAGAATATTTCTTTCTCTGGGGGGGGGGCTGACTTCCAACAAGGAGCAGTGACAGAGATGAGGGGCTTGACTTATTCTCCAAAAGCAACTGAGAGGGCAGGACAAGAAGCAATGGGTGGAAGAGATCCAGCCTGGAAATAAGGAAGAAATTCCTGACAGTGAGAACAATTAACCAGTAGAACGGCTTCCCTCCAGAAGTTGTGGGTGCTCCATCGCTGGAGGTCTTCAAGAAAAGATTGGACAGCCATTTATCCGGGGTGGTATAAGGACTCTGTCTTGGGCAGAAGATTGGACTAGAAGATCTCTAAGTCCCCTTCCAGCCCTCTGATTCTATGACAGCCTACAACAAAAGGGATTTTTGTGAGTCTGCATTCTGTACTGCCCTCTCGTGTTCACAGCCATCGATGCAACACTAACAGGCTCTTCACAACAGGACCAAAGGATCAAAATAATAGGAGTGTGGCAAATCCGTTTGGAAAAGCAGATTAGCCTCTGAACCCCCAGACGTGAAGGAGCGGAGAAAGGATTCTATTCAGGCTTTTTCTCAACTGAATCTCTTTCACCTCCCGGTGGGACCCCATTGCTGGAAACAGCAGCATTGGGAGAGAGAGAGAGAAAAGAACACACAAAACGAATGAGTTCATCCCACACACATGGATAGTGGTAGGGTATTTAGTTACCTTCCTGGAGCGAATTAAGCTTTTTTTTCTCTCTCTTTTGAAAAGGTTGGGAGACTTTCTCTAGCGTTCTTGCTACAGTTGTTGGTGCGTTCACAGCCTCCAAAGGATGGGAAAATTATGTCAGTGATTTTCCACAAACCCCTTGGCTGAAATCGGGAGACACTCCATGCAGGTCACCAAAAGGGATTGGCCACGTTTAACCCTTGGGAGCATACTAAAAAGCAGAGACATCACCCTGCCAACAAAAGTGTGTATAGTCAAGGCCATGGTTTTCCCAGTTGCAATGTATGGATGTGAAAGTTGGACCATACGAAAGGCTGAG
>NW_015390448.1:34282-36202 GCF_001527695.2 Protobothrops mucrosquamatus | reverse complement strand
GTGATTTTCCACAAACCCCTTGGCTGAAATCGGGAGACACTCCATGCAGGTCACCAAAAGGGATTGGCCACGTTTAACCCTTGGGAGCATACTAAAAAGCAGAGACATCACCCTGCCAACAAAAGTGTGTATAGTCAAGGCCATGGTTTTCCCAGTTGCAATGTATGGATGTGAAAGTTGGACCATACGAAAGGCTGAGAAGAATTGAGGCCTTTGAACTATGGTGCTGGAGAAGACTCCTGCGAGTCCCCTGGACTGCAAGGCGATCAAACCGGTCAGTCCTAGAGGAGATCAACCCCGACTGCTCTTTAGAAGGCCAGATCCTGAAGTTGAAACTCAAATATTTTGGCCACCTAATGAGAAGGAAGGACTCACTGGAGAAGAGCCTGATGCTGGCAAAGATGGAGGGCAAGAGAAGAAGGGGACGACAGAGAATGAGGTGGCTGGATGGAGTCACTGAAGCAGTAGGTGTGAGCTTAAATGGACTCCAGAACATGGTAGAGGACAGGAAGGCCTGGAGGAACGTTGTCCATGGAGTCGCGATGGGTCGGACACGACTTCACAACTAACAACAACAAACCCTTGGGAAGAGGGAAGAAGAAAGTGTGTGTCTTTCGAGACAATTCAGTTTGAGAAGGGCTCCCAGGCAACCCAGACAGTAAAGGAGATGTTGATGCCCAAAATATGGAATTCTCTCTTTCCTTAGAGAAGATCAATTCTGACCTTGTTTTAGTATGAAAGAAATGGATCTTGGAATCAGATAGTTGCTTTTTGGGGGGGTGTACTGGCAAAGTGTTACTGGTTTAATAAAAATTACTGTTATTTTCTTTTGACAGGCAGAAGAAAAATCATGTGAGATGGGGGGGAACTAATGTGAGAAGAAAACCAATGTGATGTTGTGGTTGAAGGATTAGGCTAGAAACTGGAAGACCCTAACTTTGAGTCTTGCCTTAGGCACGGCAAACCACTTCCAAACTTTTGCCAAGAAAACAGCAGGGACTTATTCATGTGATTGCCAGGAGTCAAGATTGACTCAAAGGCACACGGATATTTTACCCCGGCAGGATCATCTTAACTGAATACTGTTAAAAGAGCTGGAAGGGACCTTGGAGGTCTTCTAGTCCAACCCTTTGCTCAAGCAGGAGATCAAGTGCAGTCCAGTCTCTTCTTAAAGGTCCATGCATTGATCTCCATCCACCTTGAGACCATTCTTCCCAACTTCATTCCATCCCATAATGCTTCCTTAAACAATGCTCCCCCCAAATTACCATACAAAGTTGGGGCGAGGTCTGTTTTACCAGACTGTTCCTGGAAAAAAAACACCAGGTCTTTTTACAGGTCTGTTCCAAGCTGCAAACAACTTAACTACGTTTTGTTTTAAAAAATCCATTTCACTTTTAATGTGAATTAAAGTTTCCATGCTCTGCTTTTATTTAAGTTTTACTCTATTCTGTCTTGGGGAGGGGAGGGGAGGGGGGGCTTCAAGCCAGTGTTGCCTCTTGGTGACTGCCTGGACAAGTCCCTACAGTTTTCTTGGTAAGGTTTTTTTTTTAAAGAAATTTGGTCTTGCCTCCTTCCTAGGGCTCAGTAACTTTACCCAGCTTAAGGCAGGACTAGAACTCAGTGTCTCCAGGTTTCTAGCCTGGTGCCTTGAACCACAACACCGAACTGTCTGGTGCTGCGTTTATTATTGTGTAAACACCGCTCTGAGGAGAAATACATGGGTTAGAAACACTTGAAATGAATGAAACATCTGTTCTGAATAATCTGCATTGTTTATTCATTGTGTTTGTTTAACTTGGTTTTTTGTTGTTGTTGTTGTTGTTGTTTCTTTTTTCTTTTTTTCAAGTCGCTTTGAATTTATAGTGTGAAGGAAAATGAAGAACGTGTTACGAATGTAGGGTAGTGCCAGACTGGCTC
>NW_015390448.1:11620-32834 GCF_001527695.2 Protobothrops mucrosquamatus | reverse complement strand
TTTTTTTTTAATAAAGACCAAACATGCTGGAGGCTCTTAAAGGGAATATCGTTACTTTAAAAACAAAAACCTATGAACCATTTAGATCATTTACTCATTGTATTTTATGCATGCCTTCCTTCTCCTCAGGTTTTTAACAGAATAAAAGGATTTCTAAATAGGGAAGAGGTACAGCTAAAGGGGAAGACATACTTCTTCCCACTGATGGGGTATTTTATACTGTGGTCCTAGCACGCTATGAATTAATAGTATTATGGCTAGCATAATAATAATATTGGCAATGCAAAAAAATGCATCCAGTTTCCTGTTTGGATAAATGGAGAGACATTTGTCAGCATCTGAGATCCTCACGCAGCTGAAAGGTATCTGTCTTTCTCTTAACAGCTTCCATCTCCATTTTATGGTATGTTTTAAACTTCGAAAAATTCTAACAATTACAGCACGTGAACTCCTCTACATCTGGCAGAAAACTGGGAACAGCCGAGTACGGAGAAGACCTGGTACACTTAAAAGCATAATTATTTGCCTTCTAATCCTGCAGAGTTTGAGAGGTCCTTAGCGCTCTGAGCTTGGTTGTTTTGTTGCAGACGTTTCATTTCCAAACTAGGTAACATCATCAGTGCTAGAGGAGGAGGAGGAGGAGGAGGAGGAGGAGGAGGAGGAGGAGGAGGCAAAGGACTGTGGGGTCCTTGGTGCTCTCTGAGCTTGGTTGTTTTGTCGCAGACGTTTCATTACCAAACTAGGTAACATCATCAGTGCTGGTGCTCCAGCACTGATGATGTTAATTAGTTTGGGTAACGAAACGTTTGCAAGAAAACAACCAAGTTTGGCAGGACTTTGGCAGGTATCTTGGTGCCCCCCCCCCGGAGATTACTATGGATCCCTTCCTTAAAGAGTCTAAAAACCGTTTCGTTAGTGTCTAAGAACTTTCCATTATAATGGTATAATGTCCTGAGTCATATTTCCATTTCAGAAAAAAAAAATGGATCAGCAATGAATTATCTTAAGTGGTTAGAAACTGACATATCAGAAAGCAGAAATCCAGTTTGTTTCTGTTCCTCTATCTTTTTTAATCGGAAAATTAATGTCACACGTTTTTATATCATGTTACGGTTTCACAGATATCTTGCAATGAAGAATTCTGCAATTTCCACTAGAATCCCTTCAGAACTTTCTCCAAATGAATTTCACTTCTCCAGAATGTATTCCTTATTTTTTCCATAGAATATATAAAGTAAAAATAAAGCTGATCTTGAGAAATATATGAACTTTATAGGACAACGTTTTTGAAATGTCAAAATAAAATGAGGGGATGGAATCAGATTAAGTTTATAGACCAGCCCTCACACAATTACAGTTCCCAAAAGCCAATAAGTCTCTTACCACAAATGTCCTGTAGCCTCTTAAGGCTGTGCACTTTTAGAATTAAGCCAGGGTCAAAAATAGTTCCTAAGTCTCTTTTTTTACCATTACTGTTACTACTACTCTAGAATTCCTACTGCAATACTACTAGAACTGACGAGAAATTTCCTGACAGTCAAACAATTAATTAGTGAAACGACTTGCCTCCAAAAGTTGTGAGTGCTCCAACACTGGAGGTTTTTAAGAAGAGACTGGACAGCCATTTGTCTGAAATGGTATAGGCTTTCCTGCCTGAGCGGGGGGGTTGGACTAGAAGACCTCCAAGGTCCCTTCCAACTTTGTTATTCTGTTGGTCTGATGTTTTATCAATAGCTAAAAATCACTGATACACAGGGGGGGAAATGCAACATAAACCCTAAAATAGGCTTAGTAATGCCTAGGTTTCTGTCAAGAAGTTTTCAGATTTTTTTTCTATATATACATGATAAGGCGTCATTGTATATGGGCTGTTGCCCTGCTGACGGGTATACTTGTCACCTTCCAGAAACTTTTGGAGTGTGAATCTCGGCCATCAAAGCTTGTCCACTCTAGTATTAACCAAAGACCGTCCCACAGCTGCTTTCTTTCATCCTCCATGTTGCATCAGAGACATTTTCTCTTGCAAAGCGGGGCGGAGATTTGTAAGTTTGGCGTGCTAAATTCACTGCTGTTTCCACTGCTAGCGTTCTGCAAGCCCAGGCGAGCCAGAGAGTGCAAGAGCGTTGGTTGGTGTCCCTGAGACAGCGGGTGGTGGGTCTCACCCATGTTGCTCGTCAGGCCGTTCGACATCAGGAAGTGGGTGATGGAATTGCAGTGAGTCAACTTCTCTTCCCAAAACTGTTTATAGAGTTCCTGGATTTCGTGATCCATGTGTTTGTTCAGCAAGGAGTTAGTAAGGCGCTCCTTGTGGGGAACCATGCTGCTCTCCCCAACGTCGTCCCCGTGCCCCAACTTTAGCACCCTGGGTTTCTGTAACGGAAAGGGAGCGTCTAAGGGGATATCGGTGGACATGAGCACGGGCCCAGGCAATTTGTTGTGAGTCTGGCCCACGGTGCGATCTGAATCACGTGTATGGTCAGCGATGTGATCTCCTCCGATATGCAGATCAGGATAATTCTGATAAAGGCTTTGGTTTGACCAAGATCTGTACAGATCCAGTTCTTTTCCACAGTATTCCTCTAGAATTGGTATACGCTGAGGGGCGAATAGAGGTGTTTTGTGGTTTTTGTTTCTGGGTACATCTTGACCAGGGATCTGTTGATGACCTTTTAGATCCATGTTACCGCCATGAACCTCCGCCATCTTCTCCGCTGCTGCTTGATCGGATTCCATAAAGAACTGTTCATGATCATCCATATTTGCAAACTGGCTTTGCCACGTTTCCTGCCCAACAGGTTTCAGCACCTGGCCTTGACGAGAGTCAAAAGGGTCACCTTTATAGGCAAAGATGGATATGAAGCTTTCTGCCAGCATGGTTGGTCAGAATACGAATCTTTGAAAAGACTACGCGGAGCAAATGCCTTTTAAAAAAAAATATACATGGAGAAGTTATTTAGAGAAGGAAAGAGAAAACACATTCTGGTGTTTAATTCATTGAGACTTGCTCCTTGGTTAATATAACAGCAACATATCCTCGGCCTTCTTCAAACTGAGATCTTCCTGGTTTATTGGATTCCAGAATTCCCACATCAATATGTAGGAATTTTGGTATTTATAATCTAAAACCTCTAGAATTGCTCTGAGGGGCAGCATATACATTTAACAAATTATATTATTAACTCTCACGGCTAATTTATTGTGATTCTCATTTCTCAAAAAGAGAAAGCTTAACAGGAAATTGTGCTTGAGCATATGAGCCTCACCCAAATCATGTCCTGTGTCCATAACAGTGGTAAACCTAAGTGTTTCTCAACCCTGGTCAAAAGTTTCTCAACTTGGTGCCCTGTTCTGATATCAGATTTGAAGGACCCCTAGTTGTGCAAAGTCCTGCAAGTTAAACAACCGCAATGAAATATTTTTCCATGCCCAATTTTATACACAGCCTACTCTTCCGATCCTAGGTGGCTTAAAATAAAATTAAAAGAAAAAACTCTTAATTAAAATATAAAAACATCTATAACATTAATAAGTATTTTTTTCTAAAACTATTAGAATCTATAAATGAACATTTAGCTGCCATAAAAACAAGTTGGAAGGGTCTCTTGAAGAGGATTATTTTTGGTCAGCTTCTAAAACATCATCAGGATGGGGCCAGACTAAACTTGGAGGGGACAATACTGTAGTCCAGAGGGAGGGGACCACTAATATGAAAATTTCCCCGTTTTGATTCAAGATGAGTATTGAATATCCTCTATTACACTGTGTAGGTTGGGCAGATTCTATATAATCTGCCCTGAATTTACCCTGGTCCAAGCGATAAAGCCATCTACTGTAGGTCATCGCTAAAATATTACAGGAAATTCTACAGTATTGTCTGATGGCAAAAAAATCTCTCAGGATAAAAGAACAGGTAAACAGGAGGAGGCAGGGTGCAGAGGTAGATTTTGTACAATATTAAAATAATATAATCCAACAAGGCCTGACAGTAGGAATATGAATGGCTTAGGAGGAGTATGATTTTCAGATAAGCTTAGATTTATGTTTGTCACCGACCCTTTTTTGCATCCATGTGATACTGCCGGTATATATTACATTGCAAATAATATTTTTTTAAAAGATTGTAAAATGTTACATTCCAAAATGTCACTGATACTTGCAAATCTTACCACAAACTACATTAAGCAATTGGATCTCAAAATGTCATAGTTTTGAGCCATCCCAAGGTGGCCCCTTCAGTAAAACATATTCCCAGTTACACTTTTGTTTATTTGTATTTATTTATTAAATGTATATGCTGCCCTACTCACTAGTGAGCAATTCTGAGAAGCTTGCAACAAAGGCCCTGGACTGAAGCCTTAATATATTTAAAAGTATATATATATATAAAGTTAATCTTTCAGTGTTTGCAAAGAACATACCTTTGCTGGTTACATGCTGGGTGGGATCAGATAGGAAAACAGCCATGAAACAGAGACAACGATGGTTCTTTTCTGAACTTTTTTCAAAGATTGCCCAGATGTGGTACTCTCAACAAGCCATGGTTTAATCTCTGGGATTCTGCAATGTTCATGCATTTATCACCAAGCCACTTCCAGTGAGGGGAAAAAGAAACCCTCTGTGGTCACCCCTCCTGCAATAGTCAATCCAAATAAGGATCTGACTTTTAAAATCTATATTGTGTAACGAGGCAGATAGCGCTGTTCTCTCGTGACTGGTAGGTTTCGCAGAAGTGCTTTGGAAAGAGGAAGAACGACTTAATTAGGAAAGTGAAAACGTAAATTGTTCCCGGGCAGAGGTCTTTTCTACAGGACGCACAGAAGAGGCTGAATCTTGGAATTATTATAATGCGTGGTGGAGGATGGAGAAGGAAAATATAGACCGTCAGGATGAATTTCCACATTTCTTGCAGATCTTTCGCTTGGCCCATTCTAGTCCTCACCTGAATTATTCTCACGACAGAGTTAGCAGAATAATAGAGTTGGCAGGGACTTAGGAGGTCAATCAATCAGAATAGAGTCAAACTCTCTGCTCAGGCAGGAGAACCTATACCAGTGATGGCGAACCTTTTAGACACCGAGTGCCCAAAAACTGCCCCACCCCTGCACCGTCCCACCCCTGCTCCATCCCTGCCCCGCCCCCACCCACCCACAGGGCTACCCGCCACCTCCACGGCCCGCCACAGACCGCCCAGGCAGCCCAGTAGCACCATGGTGGCCATGCCCTCCACCCATGCCCCGCAGCATCATCTGCGATGGGGCGCAAGGGCAGAGTCTTGTCCCTGCTGCCCGGCTATGTCCTTGGCTGCACTGCTCCACATGGGCCGCACCCGGGGGTGACTCTCCTCCAGGGGGGCTGCTGGTGAGGAGGGGGCCACCAGGGAAGGTGGGGCTGGGATGACAGCACGTGTGCTCACAGAGAGGGCTCCGAGTGCCGCCTCTGGCACACATGCCATAGTTTCGCCACCACTGCCCTATACCATTTCAGACAAATGGCTGCCCAATCTCTTCTTTAAAACCTCCAGTGATGAAGCACCCACAACTTCTGGAGGCAACGTTCCTTTGAAACAGGCAAGATTTCAACTCAGCAGTAAGATTCAATGAAAGAATGACTTAAACTTGACCTGGAGAGTTGTTATGGAGCCCAAAATCTTGTCGTGAAGGATTAAACAAGAGCACATTAGTTAGAGTAGACGCTCTCTGAATCAAGCTCGACTCTTGCATACGTTCATATGGAATACAGAGTTGGAAGGGACCTTGGAGGTCTTCTAGTCCAGCCTCCTACCCACGCAGGAGACCCTACAGCATTCCAGACGAGTGGCTGTCCAATCTCTTCTTAAAAACCTGCAGTGATGGGGCACCCACAACTGCTGGAGGCAGAAGGATCTTTGTCTTTGACAAATGCAAAGACACATCTGGACTCCCCGCCCCTGAATCCCACATCCTCTGCACCCCCCTGCATTGCCCAGAACTCCCAGCCAGTCTCGGTGCTGTACTCCAGCTCCTATCATTCCCTTCTGGCTGGCCGGGTTGTGCAAGTACCGCAACACAACCCCTCTTAAAGGTCGACAAAGAAGGGGAAAAATTAAGTCTCATTTCCGGCTGATGGTCTTTCCAGGCGCGTTGCCCAATCGCCGCAGTTCCCCGCCGGCCCGCAAGGGGCGCAGAAGAGCAATAACCAAGGGAAAAGAGAGGTCCGGCGGGGCGGGGAGGAGGGCTGTTCTTTGAGTGGCAGCGCGAGTGACCATTCTGAACGCGCGAGCCTTGCTGGGGGTTGTGTTCCCATAGCAACGGCGGGCCCCGCGGGACCATGGCCGCCATTCGGGTGTATTACACCAGCGTGACGGGTTCCAGGGAGGTGAGGGGCGGCGTGGGGGGCTGCCGCGCCCGAGAGACCCTGACCAGCCGAGCTGCTCGTGAGGGCGAGCCGCCCCGAGCCCTTCTGCAACCCGTCGCCCTCCGGGGGTGCGGATACTGCAGAGCTCATCATCCCCAGCGCCTTTCTTGTGCTTGGGATTGCAGGTCCCCTCTCCCTCCAGAGACGTGGGGACCACAAATCCAGTCGTCCCCAGCGCCCTGCACCTGCCTTGGAACCGCAAGCCCCGCCCGGTGCCCGTCGGATCACATCTCCCATTATGCCCAGCCAACCTAACGCTGCCTGGGGGCTCTCAGGACTACAAGCCCCTCCCGAGATGCTGGGATCCCAACTCCCATCGCGCTCTCTTGTGTTGCAGCCACAACCGCCACCTCTTCTCCAGACTCTGGAATCACACGTCCCATCACTCCCTGCCAACCAAGCATCCCTTGTGTGTCTTGGAACTACAAACTCCAGGACCCTTCCAGAGACTCTTGGATCACAGCTCCCATCACTCCCAGCCACCCTAGCATCCCTTGTGTGTCTCAGTTCAAGTTCCAGGACCCTTCCAGAGACTCTTGGATCGCAGCTCCCATCGCTCCCAGCCGCCCTAGCATCCTTTGTGTGTCTCAGTACAAGCTCCAGGACCCTTCCAGAGACTCTTGGATCACAGCTTCCATCGCTCCCAGCCACCCTAGCATCCCTTGTGTATCTTGGAAATACCTGCCACAATGCTCTTCCATAGACTCTGGGATCCCAACTCCCATCTCCCCCAGCCAACCCAGCACCCTCATTGGGTGTTGAAGTACAACCCCTAAACCCCCTCCAGAGACCACAGCTGCCATCAGCTCTGGCCCTAGGCTGGGAAAGGCTCATCCAGGCCATCGTCTGATGCGGGGGTCTTCAAACTTGGCAACTTTAAGACTTGTGGACTTCAGCTCCCAGAATTCCTCAGTCAGCCCTGGCTGGCTGAGGAATTCTGGGAGTTGATGTCCACAATCTTAAAGTTGCCAAGTTTGAAGACCACTGCTGTGATGAGATGGAGGCATCCTGAGTAGGGGGTGAGAGTCGGGGAACGTGATCCCCCAGGCAGGCTGTTTTGAGCTCAAAATATCAATGAAAGGCTTGCAATGAGATCAAGATTGAGTAAGTGTAAGGCCCAAACCTGAGTCTGCAGGGGTGCCTGGAGAACGGGCTCCAGGTCCTTCCCTCTGGGCTTTTTTTTCTGAAGCTTTGCAATAGTGGCAAATATCTGTAGCTCGGATGTAGGACAGAGTGAAGGTTTATTCATGAAGAACGCTAAACCCCGCTAAAGATGTTACCTAGCCTGGTGGCGAAACGTTCAGAAACTGACCACAGAACCTTCACCGTATTCTTTGGAGCTGCTGAGAATGGGGATGAGGCAGATCTACTTCATCCACGATGGTTTGCCATGCCTGACTTCCTTCTCAAGCCTTGATTGACAGAGAGCAAACCCCACTCTCTCCTAGCACTGATGATGTTACCTAGTTGGGTAGTGAAAGGTCTGCAAGAAAACAACCAAGTTCAGAGATCACCAAGGTCCCCACAATTCGATTTGGAGATTACAAATATGCTCTTCTGAAATGTTAATCCTCATTGGAACCTTCTCCTTTGCAAACCCACTGAAATGGGGCAGGCAGCATCAATGCTAGAAGAGACTGTATATAAGAGAGCAAACCCCAGTCCCTCCTAGCACTGATGATGTTACCTAGTTGGATATTGAAATGTTTTTTAAGGAAACAACTGAACTTGTTCAAATCTGAGCCACAAATATTCTCTTCTGTTGGAACTTGGATTGACAATTCAAGAGTGCCTGTGTATCTATATATCTGGCGCATTTCATCTGCCGCCTCAGTTCTTAAGGACGTCTAGGCAGTTTACAAGATTTAAACAAGTGCAAGTTGTGCTATGTTTTTAATATAAAAATACATCTTATTCTATAATTGTACACCATCTTCCATCTGCTAGAAGCAAAACTAATTCCTAATACAGGCATTCAGTTCAAGGCACATTTTTTTTTAACATTCAAAAACTGCTGCTCTTAAAAATGGAAACACACAAAATAGGGCTCAAAATAAATTGGTTTCAGAAAAATCCGTAGAAATAGTACTACAAGAAAGCTGTGCCAAGACTAAAATATCAAAATCTGCAGCTGGCAGTAGTAGTAGTAGTATACAGGGATGGGCAGACTTTTTAAAAGACATTTCTGCACAAGTTAAAAAAAAAAAAACTAATTACTTGTCTGGATTCTTTCTTGTTCCTGTAGAATAAGGATCCATAAGAAATTTGTAAGTTCAAATTTACTTAAGGAAACATGCTGGGAATTGTAACCTATATGTGGCTTTGTTAATAGATGCACCCTTGTTCTCCACCCTGCTATCAAACTTTTAATTTAAAAACAAATCCATTGTGAGGGGTCCTTGGTGCTCTCTGAGCTTGTTTTCTTGCAGATGTTTCATTACCCTAAATAGGTAACATCATCCAAATCCATTGTGATTTAAACAGTGACTTTACCTTGGCAGAGGGCAGGAAAGAAGGAAATGCAAAATTACTAAAATAATAGCAATGGAGAATTTGGGTGGAGGGAGGGAACCTGTATTTAAGGACTTTTTTGCTCAAAAGTGGGCATAAACCCTGAGGAAGCTGCATCTTTAGCCCCAGGCTAAAGTCACCCATTTTTGAACTAAATCTCTTTAATATAAAGTTAGCTTCCAGCACTTCTAACTAAAACCTGCAGTCCTAAGCAGAGAACTAGGGCAATCCCAGGATAACCCCTGGATTTGAAGTGGAAGAGATGCTCTCCCATCTGTGACGCCCCAAAATCTCTACCATCTCTCTTCACCAAATCTGTCGGTATCTTATCTAGGTGAAGCAGAGGCAGTCTGAGGTTCTTCGTATCCTGGATGGAAACCGCATGAAGTACCAGCTGGTGGATGTCTCCCTCAGTGAATGTTTGCTGCAAGAGATGAGGGACAAAGTTGGCAGAGCTGATGCAGTCCCACCCCAGATTTTTAATGGAGACGAGTATTGCGGGGTAAGAAAAACCAGACTGGGGGGAGGCAAACCAAATTATGGATTCGGTTATAATGGCTGGAAAACAAGTTGGACGGCATCGACTGAAGGTGAATAAAAGCACTTCTTCTTCTTCTTGTGCCATATCCGTTATCGGACGTTGGCGATCATGTTGGCGATCCTGTTTTTATCAGCAGCCGCACGAAAAAGTGCTGCTGAGTTTTGTCCAAACCAGTCCCTTAGATTTTGAAGCCACGATGTTCTTCTTCTGCCTGGACCTCATTTGCCTTCAATCTTTCACGATTAAATGGAGTATGCCATATTTTTCTGGGTGTCGCATCACATGTCTGAAATATTCTAATTTTCGTTTTTTAATTGTTTTGATGATTTCCCTTGGCTTTCCCAGGCGGCTTATCACCTCCTCATTTCTGATCTTGTCAACCCAGCTTATACGTCACAGCCTCCTGTAAATCCACATTTCAAATGCTTCTAGTCTCTTCAGGTGGCCTTCTGTCACAGACCAACTCTCTAATAAAAGCACTGTAACTCAAAATGTATTTTGGGTGTGAATATGTCTTACCCTTCTCTTCCCCCCCCCCCCCCGCAAAAAGGAAAATTCTGGAATTTATTCACTTCCTTCCATTCTTGCTTTTTTTTCTCCCCTCGTTGGCACCATCTCCAGCTTGTTTCTTCAAACATCAGGATCATCCCCAGCACAGGTTACATATTGACTATCCTATTATTTTCAAATGGGAAAAGGGGGGCGGGCGGAAAGGATTGGGGTGGGAGCGGAAGGATAGGGAAAGTACAGTGTGTGAACTACATTACATTAACGAGCTGTTATTTAGTAATCCAACGTGCACAAAAGAAGCAATGTTCCCATTTTTAGGGCTGACCTACCAATCAGTTTTGCAGGAAGGGTAAGCTATCCCAACAGAAAGGATAGCTGTTGTTGGTTTTTGATTGGAAAATATTTTTGTTTGTCGTATGTAGTGGAAATCATCTTTTTACCATCTTAGGAAAAAAGGAAAAGTTTGTTCCACTCTAGAGCTTTGTTTTCTGCTTTCTCCTTCCAACAATCCAAATCAGCAAATAAAGGTTGATAAGAGTTCTCGGACTATGGTAAACTATAATATAGTTTCGTTCAGTTTAGCATGTTCTGTGAGTCTTCTTGTTAACAAATCATGGTTTAATGTGATGTGTGTAGTCAGTGAGTGATTGGCATAATCCGGTAATCTTAGGAATGGAAGGGCTATTTGAATCCAGGAGAATCAGACTTAGGTTCAGCAGTAACAGCATTCTGAAGAAAAGTGACGTCCAGCTGAATGTGGATTTCACTCCTTCTGATTAACATCTCCCTTTTGCATTTGTTTTAGGACTTTGAGATGCTGTATGAAGCAACTGAAAATGAAGAAGTTAAGAAATTCCTTAAGGTAGCAGCTGTGGATAGAGTGGCAAAAAACGTGGCAACGATTTGAAGAGGTTGCTTTACATAGGTGTTCAATGCTTAAAAGCATTTTTTTTTAAAAAAAAAACACGTTTAAATAAAACAGGAATTTTGTATGTCAGAGAAATTCAGCTCCCTATGAAAGACATGGGACTTGCAAAAAATAGTGTCCGCTCTATCAGCTTTTTGTACAAGGTTTACTATGAGGACAGGGCAGTAACACCTTCCTCTGATAGCAGAACACGAAAAGTGAGCCACCACTTTGTAGTAGGTGGGTGGACACACAATTAAACACTTACTTGAAATCTCTCCTACCAGATAGAAAGATTTTGACTCATTTAGAACGCCAGTGTGTGAAAGACCAAATGAAATCTTAACTAGCTTTTGAAGTTGTGGCTTTGGATACGATATTATCTGGATGAATACAATAATAAAGTGAAGTTACTCAGAGTTGTTCTGTCTCCTTTAAGCACATCATTCAGATATCCTGCAAATGCATGTGTTGCCTTTAGGTTGAATCAATCCTTGAATTGATTTGGAAGCAGGGTTTTATTCCCCAAAAGGTTTTTGTAAAAGCTTTTCTGTACTGTAAAACCCCAAAACATACCGATAAATTCCCTTTAGTTTTCAATGGTCCCCTTTTCTGTTGGCTTTTATAACCTCAGTTACCTACGGGAAGTTATTGAAGATAAAGAAAATGTTCAAAGTATAAAGAGGATTCCCAGGCATTAAAAAGCTGCTGATCGCCCCACCTGAAGCGAAAGTAGCAATTAAAAATAACAATGATTATTTTAAGTGTAAAAGTAGAAAAAATTTATTATGAAGTCGCACAGTGTTATAACAGAGAACAGCCAGGTGAACAGAAGATGTGCAGCTTTTGTTACAGATTTCGGCAATAGGAAGCTGGTACAATGTCCTCATGGCCAACGATTAAGCCCAAAGTAACAGACAAAATGAAAAAGAAAATCTATTAAAAAATGTGTGATTCGTATTAAATCCTTAAAAAAAAAAAGATTTCTGATTGAACTTTCCTAATTCAGAGCCCGCAGCGATCATGAAATAGGGAAAAGAAGGGTTTTGAGACGTTAATTGTGAACCGCTACCAGTTAGGAAAAGGAACGGGACTGCCAGCCAGAGAGACTCAAGTGCATATGGTATTATGAGAGAAAAGCTGAAGTCGTGAAAGAATGCCAATAGGCCAGAAGGTGAGTAATCAAAGGCCTGAAGAAGAACTAGGAGAAGCCAGCAACAGCAGGCCACTAGCGCCATTCACAAGAGTTGCAAGATGCCTTAAGGAGCAAGGAGCCCTGGTGGCGCAGTGGTTAGAATGCAGGATTGCAGGCTAACACTGCCCACAACCTGGAGTTCGATCCTGGTGGGGCTCAAGGTTGACTCAGCCTTCCATCCTTGGTAAAACGAGGATGACCCAGATTGTTGGGGGCCATAGGCTGACTCTGTAAACCGCTCAGAGAGTGCTATGGGACGGTAGATAAGCCTAATGTTATTGCTAACTACCACAACGCCACAACTAGCAGGCTGAGCAATGACACTAGTTCAGGATAGCAGACAAAACAAAAGGACAACTGGGAATGACAATCAAGCCGAAACCACAAGGCTCACCGAGTAGATCTGTTTAAGTCTACAGGGGTAGTCAACCTTGGCTCTTTTATGACTCGTGGACTTCAACTCCCAGAATTCCTGAGCCAGCTGTGCTGGCTCAGGAATTTTGGGAGTTGAAGTCCACGAGTCATAAAAGAGCCAAGGTTGACTACCCCTGGTTTAAGAGAAAATGGCCATAGGTTGTAGAGCACGCGGATGGGCAACTCTGGCAACTTTATGACCTGTGGACTTCAACTCCCAAAATTCCTAGGAGTTGGGAGTCCACAGGTTGGAAAGTTGCCAGAGTTGCCCACCCCTGTTGCAGAGTATAAAAAATGCAGAAGAACAGATGTATCACGGAGGACATCCTACAAAGGTGGGCTTAACAGGGTAAGTATAATAACAAGAGACTGCTTATAAAAAAAAATAGAATATAACAAATTTGAGTTACAATATATTCATTTAATGCAAAATTAATGAGATTTGAGCATAGGGTTGCTCCAACAGGAATAGGAAATAAAACATTAAGACTATAGGAGATAAGATGGAATAGGTTGTCTAACATAGGCTTTCCAATAGCAATGAATTAAGAACACAAGGTATATTTAGATCAATATATTTGAGTGAAAAACTTTAATTTGGGGAACCGTTTTTGGGCACTGGGTACAAGATTACAGGATACACTGTCTGAATTTCTTACCCTCAAATACCATCTCAAACCTGCAGGCTATTCTCTATCCAACCTGAGCCCAGAACCAGGAACAACTAAGAATGATCATTGGTGCAAAAGCAGATGTTTTAACACCCAGAATTCGACATCATGGCTGGCTGGGGAATTCTGGGAGTTGAAGTCAAGGTTGAGAAATGCTAATGTAGAATGTCTGGTTTTACAAGTTCTGGATTCCAAGAGAAAAGAGGACCATCTCTGCACAACTCAACTCTTAGCATTCCCCAGCCAGCCATGATGTGGAATTCTGGGAGTTAAAACATCTGCCCATCTTAAAGTTGCCAAGGTTGAGAAACATTGCTCTACACACTGCAGATTTCCAAAGAAAAACACCGTACTAAACAGTTTCCAGAAAACAACACAGGTCAAGCCGTCACACAAAAGAGAAGCGGTGACGGTACTTTGACTCTCAAAGGCCATGAAAGCCAACACAGATAAAATCATGTAGACATTACAAAGTTAGCCAAGTCCTACAGAACTTGGATTCTGGAAGGAACCCTGTTAACTGGTAGGAATCTTGGGTTAAAAAAAAAACTCATGTTGGTTTGTGTATTTATCTGCATGGATTATTTTAAGCGGGTAAGGGAATATTTGGATGGAGTCGTCTACATTAACTTTGGTCCTCCACATGGGCCGAGAGGACCACGTCCATGAGATAAAAAGGCAACATACATCTGTCTATCTGTGGGCTTCCTGTGGTTACCTGAGCTTGATTATCTGATTGCATATGATTTGTTACCTGACTAAATAACATCATCAATGCTCCTTTTTTATATAGCTTGCCCTGCCAATGTGGCTGGGGGTGTGGTTTTCCCTTTGGTACTTCCTTGATTAGGATAATATTTTCTGCTGGATTGTTTCTCTGGTGTGAATCCCTGCTTATCTAATTCTTGGCTGTTGAAGGGGAAGTATTAATCAAAGAATTGCCAAGACTGGCAGGGCAAGTTGCTCTATCTAAACCAGGGGTAGTCAACCTTGGCTCTTTTATGACTCGTGGACTTCAACTCCCAGAATTCCTGAGCCAGCTAAGCTAAGCTGGCTCAGGAATTCTGGGAATTGAAGTCCACGAGTCATAAAAGAGCCAAGGTTGACTACCCCTGATCTAAACAGAAAGCAAACCCCCAGACTCATTCTCACTGATGATGTTACCTAGTTGGGTAAGGAAACATCTGCAAACAGCCAACCAAGGACCCCACAATTCAACCCTGAGCTATATATAGTCCCTTCTATTGGATATATCTATCTTGATATAATTTGATTAAGGCTTTGAGATTCAGTTGCATTTCTACACCTTTCCAAATCCATAGGAGGGAGACACACATATTTTTCAGTATTATTTGTAACGACTATGTTTCTTGGGGTGGGGTTCTTGCCTGAAACTTTGATCATTTTGCTGCACGTAAGTGAAAATATTAGGATTTTGACAAACTGCTAAAGGTAACTTCACAGCATTGCAAAACCAGACTGGAAAAAAACCAGCTGAACTTCCTGTATCATAGAGACCTACAAGCTTCATTCCTGGAAATGACTTTTATTCAGTTTTATTTCATATTGGACCCTTGACTTTGATATATTTCATCTTACACAGAAACATGTTACAAACTTAAATGTGTCAAACTAAGTTTTATTCTAATTCGTCATTACTTGAACTCGTTTTTTAATTTAAAAAAAAAAAGTATTTTGGCCCCATTTGCTTCACATTTTAGAGAAAAAAAAAACTTATTTTGCTGTTTTCATAAATCCGGAGGGTTAGAAATGCACATTTTACTAAGACTGCCAAAAAAAAAAAAAATCTTACCTTTCCCTAAGACAGTTATTGTGTTCTGATGAACCCTGATAAATCCTGCCCTTATTCCATCAATGAGACTCCAATGGCATCAATCTACGCTACGAGATAACAAAAGAACAAGTCTACAAATATCCTAATCACAGCAAGCAATTGCAACTACAATGCTATGCTTCCTTGCAACTTTTAGAAATAATAACCATTAAAAGAAAAGTCAACTTCAGGACATCTTATTTTTCATTTCTGTTTTTGAAGCAGCAGAGGCACTGGGGTTTATTAATAAACATTTTTGCAGCTAGATTTTCTCTGCATCTGCAAGTATAATTATAGTTCTGTGTCGCGGAGAGCAAAAATACAAGGCTTTTGTTAAGTTTACCACAAAAAAAAAGGGTGGGTGGGTGGCGGTGAGGACTTTTGTGCAATTGCCAGAGAATAAATCATATCCATTGCAAGAGTCAAAATTCAATCAAGGGTTTCTAGAAGCTCCATTTGATTTCTTTCTCTCTCGATTGTGGCACATTTGTTATTTATTATTATCATCCATAATGATAATACTATTTGGTGTGGCTTCCTGTTAAACCTATGTGGCAGAATATTGTAGAGAGCAGCCAGTAATTTTGGGGAAAACAACAAAACCTTTCGGTTTTTTTCCTCCAAGTGCCTTGGTTTTTTGCTATTGTAAAGGGGAAACGCTGCAGAATTTTTCTCTTTGCAGAAATTTTAAGGCTTGAGGTTGGGAGGAAGGAAGGAAGGAAGGCTTCACACCTCTTGTTTTGCTAGTGCTTCTGCTTCCTGGAAAAACAATGAGCGAAATGTTAGCTGGAGGGGTATTTTTTAATAAATAAAATAAAAGACATACCCACAATTTGGTCACATGTATTAGTTTCAATAGCTGCTGGAGCAGGACAAGACCAAGTGAACAGTGTGGACTTTGACAAACTATAAACTGGCAACATCCCAAACAAATTCTTCCTGTTTACAATGCAATCCACATTGTTATTTTGGTCATAGATCAGCTTAAAAGAGGAGGAAGGAAAATTACATCCGTTTCAGCAATACCACTGAAGCTTTTAAGAGGAAAAGAAAGATAATAAAAAGCTAGGATGCTTAACGTAATATTATATATTGGAACAGTAAACTATTTCTCTATTAAAAATTATTAATTGCTCAATTTTGGAAAACGGAACGTTTACCCACTGTAGAAGAATGGACATTTAAAGTCTCAAACTTTGCAGAAATGGCCAAGATTTCCGCTTATGTGAAGGATTATTCACAAGAAAGATACATATTGGTTTGGAGAAGATGGATTGATTATATTGAGTTTAAATATGGAACTAAAAAATATCATTTGGTTTTTGAATGAATTTTAGAGTATTTTTTTTTGTTTAAATGTGATAATAGTTTATTTAGTTTTATTTTTAATATCAAAATTATGTTAATATTATGATATTTAATAATTGTATTTTTGTCTTAAAAGAGAGTTAAAGGAAGTTATAGATTTGTTAGCTTAATAGTTGATTAATGTGAAATAGATTATGATGATTTTATTGTTAATCCTGTGATGGGCTCTGGGAAGTGGGAGGGGAGGGAAGGGGGATGGAGGGGTGGGTTTGGGGGAGGGGGAATTTATATTGTAAAATTTTATAAAACTTTCAATTTTAAAAAAAAATTCTTAATATTCATCCTACGACTAAAGGGGCAGTCTCCGAATAGGGATGTTTAAAAAAAAAAAGATGAAGATAAAATAAACAAGGAAGCTCATAAGCCTTAAAAATAAAGTTTACCCATGCTCAGCATGCCTGAGTATCTTTTTGAAAATTTTAACGGCTGCCAGAGAAAATCTAGCACTGTTTCATGTGATAAAATAGTTCCTTATCTAAGGAGAAATCAAGAAAAAAGCTCTCGTGATGTCTTCTACCAGGTGTCAGTACAGGAAGAATGAATGTTTCTCGACTACACAGGTAATAGAGGCAATGCCAAACCACATGCATGTTGGTCTCATTAGGGTTTGTGCTACATGGATACTGAATGCTAGCACAAGTGTTACCTATGGACCCAATTCTGAGTATTTCACCCTCGGCTGAAGAAAGAGACAAGAGAGGAAATAAACTCAAAACGTAACACTTGCATTTAGACCAGGGGTAGTCAACCTTGGCTCTTTTATGACTCGTGGACTTCAACTCCCAGAATTCCTGAGCCAGCATAGCTGGCTCAGGAATTCTGGGAGTTGAAGTCCACGAGTCATAAAAAAACCAAGGTTGACTACCCCTGATTTAGACTTTCAAAGCACAGGAAACCATCTTCAAGCAACTGTGGCAATACTTACCTTTGAACCAGGTGGGGCAGTCAAGCCTAAAAAAGCATAGACGGCATTATTCTCTCTAGCTTCAAAGAAAGCGTCATAATCCTTTGGGATGGAGTGGGGGCGGGGAGAGAAAAGAAAAATTAGTACAGTCTATATATAGCCTTTAGGAACCAATTTGAAGTAGTTGATCTTTGGGGAAAAGGAACTCATAGAGAATGTTTCGTGAAGATCTATCATGCCTGTTTATAAATATTAATATATTTCCCATTTTTCATGGTACTCAAGGAAGCAGAGAAACCTATCCAAAACTCAACTAAGCTTCGACCAGAATCTAGGTAGTTGGCTTTTTCAAGAGATGTCCTAGAATCGTGGTGGTGAACCTATGGCACGCAGAACCCTCTCTGTGGGCACGCACACCATCGCCCCAGTCCTAGGCCTTCAGCTGGGTTTTATAAAACCTTTTCGCTTTAGGCCTCCGCCGCCATGTGCAAAAAAAAAAAAAAGGGTTCAATCAATCAATTTCAACTTCTTGCGGGGGAAAAAAGATCTCGTAAAGTTGGAATTGATTGATTGAACTTTTTAGTCCCACCCAGTCTGCCGTTACCACAGCAGCCACACCCACCCAATGGGCCACACCCACCCAATGGGCCACACCCACCCAGCACCTGACAATACATAAGTGGGTTTGGGGTTGCAGTTTGGGCACTCAGTCTCTAAAAGGTTCGCCATCACTGTCCTAGAACTTCATCTTAATATTTTTCTTTAAATAAATTCTCTCCTGTCCGTTATAGTTGACTTCACAAACTAATCCTTTAGAACAGGTTTTTGGGATATTAGTAAGAAACAAGATGGCTGTGATAGAGGATTCATCCCTTGGGAGATTCAGTTATATATATATTACTGGCTTCAAAAATCAACACAAAATCCAGCTGGTTTGGCAAGAAATCTGATCATTGTATTAACACTGGAAAAATAAATAGGCTGAGTAACTTCAGTCTCCGAGAAGTATTTCTGAGTTGGGAAATGCAGCCAATTTCAAATATATTTGACTGCTGTTCCCTACATGGCAGAATCTTTATATTACAAAATGTTCAACTTTTAAACTAGTTTTAATTCTTGCATCATATAAGAGGGCTATGAATAGGACAGGAACCTTTAGAAAAAGAAAGCACCACCTTTTTGCCGATGTGAAAATGAAAATGTCTGTAGACCCCATTAATCCAGAAATATCTGGAAATGTCCTTGGTTCTGAAGAAAAGAGTTTGTGTCTGTATTTCTACTATTAAAAATATTTTGAACGTTCTGGATTTGAAATCCACACATCTTCAAATTGCCAAAGCTGAGAAATGCTGGCTTAGCTTACAGCCCAGGGATTTCTAAGGATAGCCTGGAAGAAAAAGTCTGTTCAGCCTTTTCAGTTCAAATGAAGTAGACCAGGCATTTCTCATCTGTTGTGACCTTCCACCTCACTCCACCTCAAAAGTTGCATGCAAAGGATGTGTCCAACTGGGGTAGGGACTCTCGATTTGAGGCTTATACAATAAAGCTTCCTAGCAGATTTTCAACACAAATGAAAAAAAAAAAAACAGGCTGTTGCTTACCCCAAGGTACTGGCTGTCATTAAAGATTCGAGGGGGCAATGGATTCCCGGTGGCTGGACGACAGTCTTCTGGGACGTTCTCTCTCATCCATTTGCGGTTCTCTTCGTTGGCCGCAATGTCTTTCTCTTCAAACTCAATCTTGTTGACTTCCAAGAAGCCGATCACATCTTGCTGCTGCTTTTTAATCTAGGACAAAGATATGTGAACCAATGAATTTTTAGTTCCTTTCCTCTGTGAATGTGGAGAAGAACAATCTATCTCGCATATGCTACCGTGCATATAATGTCCTTCAACATGTACGGAGGCAGAAATCATGCTGGTGAGAGAAAATGCTGTTGATGTGGACCGATACTGGGTGAAGGTCATTTAGTTTTAAATCCTATTTATTATTCATGCTTTTTACATGAACTATATTTCTATGACCTATTTTATGCCTATTTTACTTGCTCAGGGTTGAATGTTATAGTCTACAATTTGAAGGTGCTTCTGACGCAAGTAAAGTTGCCTCTGGTTCCCTCTTGTGTCCAACCTTCAAAATCTCATCTTATTTTTTTTTTTAAAGAGAATTCAAAACAAAAACCTTTTTGTTCCCCATGGGAAGGATTCTTATAATTAATTCCAAAATCTTACTTAAAATCCATCTGGATCCTTTGTCTGTTTGCAACTTTCCAGGATCAAACATTTTGCTGTTTATTTCAAAAGAAAAAAATCCTTGAATTCTTTAAACCTGTATTTGAACCTTATTTTGCTGAGAATTGAAAGGAACTCAACCTGTATATAGGGAGAGCAACAGAAGGAACCTGGACATATATATGTCCCACCTTTCCTCCACAATCACAAGGCAGTATGGAAACACAGCCACTGTGTTTCCATTTTCCCCACAACTACAACAACTTTTGAGTTTTGAATCTCAGGGTTAACCAAAGAGTGAAAATCCCCAGTTTTGGTCCAACACCTTTCCCATTCTATCACATTGTTTACCTGATAATTAGAGAATCACACATATTTGCTTGGGTTTTCTATTATTTTTCTATTATTTTCAGAGTTTATGCATCCTTGCCAATTCAGTGTCTACGCCTGCATGCATCTGCTTAACATTGTGCTTAACATGCACAACTATCCAGTTTCTAGACAGGAAGACTTAACTGTTGCTTTTCCATTAACAATTTCCTCCTTGGAATAAAAACATTCAATTACAGTCTCCAACCTTTCGTTCCATTGCTTCAGAGACATGAATGATTATAAGGAATCTGGTTGTTAACAAGGACATTGTGGACTTCAAGCCACATACCTGATCCCTCCGGATCAGCCTTATCCCCAGGAAACCAGAATAAAAAGTGGCTGGCTAGGAGCTAATGAGAAAATCAGAACTGAAGAGGTGACATTACTTCTAATTCAAGCCAGATGCAGGACTTCTCAAGCAGCTTTTCCATATATGGGCAAGCAAAAACATTCTAGTCCTCCAGCAAACAGATGTGAGAGCAACAGACAGGCAAACTAACTCCAAATATGGTTGCTGAGCTGTCTGGTATGTAGGAAGACAAATTGAAAGAGGAAATGAGAAGAAGACATGCAAGCCAATTCTTTGGCTTTGCAATGGACAGATGCAATGGACAGATCTTGGATCCATGGGCATTTTAGCAATGTTAAGAGTCAATGGGAAAGACATGTAGACGGATGAGAATGTGGACCACTTAAACCTAGAAGCACACAGAGTCTTATGGTGTAAGAGAACTTGTAGAGTACTTGTGTGTGTATCTGTGTCTATGCCTTTGAGTCATTGTTGACTCTTGGCAATTGTCTGGACAACTCCCTGCAATCTGCTTAGCAAGGTTTGCCATTAGCTCCTTCCTAGGTTGAGAGACAAACTGCTCCAAGGTTACCGCCCTTAGGTTTTGTACCTAAGGCAGGACTAGAACTCACAGTCTCCTCTTTTTGAACCAGGGGTCTTCAAACTTGGCCCTTTAATGACTTGTGGACTTCGACTCCCAGAATTCCTCAGCCAGTATGCCTGGCTGAGGAATTCTGGGAGTCGAAGTCTACAAGTCATAAAAGGGCCAAGTTTGAAGACCCCTGGACTAGGCATACCTAGCTCCCTCAATCATTCATCATATGGTTCAGCTCCCTAATCATCTTTGTTGCTCTTCTCTGCACCCTTTCTATTTATTTATTTATTTTTATTTTATTTAATTTATATGCCGCCCTTCTCCCGACAGGGACTCAGGGCGGCGCACAACATATTTAAAACCAGAACATATATACAATCCCCCCCTTAAAACCGAATTAAACCGAATTTTAATGTTGCGTCTTCCGAATATTTAAAACCCAATGTAAAATCCACCCTAGGTCAGGTCCGCTTGCTGGA
>NW_015390448.1:0-6118 GCF_001527695.2 Protobothrops mucrosquamatus | reverse complement strand
CAGCAGTCATGGCGAAAGACCCTGATTTGCTGTTGTGTGAATATAGTTAATATTTGCACTGACAAGCTTTAGCTCCAGCTGTTACTCTTCTTTCAAAGATCGGGTTCTCTGTGGGAATACAACTTATGAAACGATCCGAATAAGTAAGGAGGCACTATGATGTCATCATATGCTAAAGATTTATCAGATAAATCTGGTTTGGATAGTTTCCCACAACACACTAAGCCAAAACTAAGCCAGTCATATGATCATTATTATGCCAAAGTGGAAGGAATCCAGATTTTGTTGGAAAATTCTTCTGGGTAATTTCCAATCGAGTTTGCTCTCAACACACTCCCACTCAATTTCTGATACCCAGTTCTGAGCAAGCAGACAGCTAGCAAAAGGATAGGTTGGCATTTTTTTAAAAAATTAAACTATGACAAATATTTAAAAAATGCATTTATTAATCAACAAATATCAAAAATCTGTCCTGTTGTGTCCTGTTTTTAATTGGCAAAAACAGGGGTGACAAAAGAAGGGGGAGAGAAATATATGAACAGGTAAGAAATAAAAGGAAGGACTCACTGGAGAAGAGCCTAATGCTGGGAAAGACGGAGGGCAAGAGAAGAAGGGGACGACAGAGAATGAGGTGGCTGGATGGAGTCACTGAAGCAGTAGGCATGAGCTTAAGTGGACTCCAGAAGATGGCAGAGGACAGGAAGGCCTGGAGGAACGTTGTCCACGGGGTCGCGATGGGTCGGACATGACTTCGCAACTAACAACAAAGAGATAAAAAGTCAAAGGACTTATTAACAACGATCATCCATCCATCCATCCATCCATCCATCCATCCACTCTCTACCTATATTTGTGACCAATTAAAAGGCTCAGAACTTTTCAGAGCCCCTAGAAATAATATTATGGATAATGTGTACAGAGAGTCCCAAATGGAACAGTTCTGGGTTATTCCAGCTTTAACTTGTTATGGTACAAAGTAGTAGCAGAATAGATACTTAGAGTAGGACACCAAATTGTCCTTCCTTTATTCTGCATCACGTAACAATTGGGTGGACAGAGATGATGTCCCAGGTCCGAATTTCAAAGAGCAGAGCCAAGAATCATAAATGCAAAGCAAAAGATCCATTAACCTTTGGGGAATTCCTATTCTCCCCAGTATGCATTAGAAAAATTCCTACATTTCTCCAGGATGCTCTGAACCCAACCTTTTACTGACTGGAGGACAGGAAAGAAAAGAAATTGAGAAAAGATCAGGGTGTCATTTCAGCCGTGAGACTGAAAGACTGCTCTGCTTCTGACAACTTGACAGGACAATAAACCAACAGCAGCTGGATTTGCTCAGATGGGCCCCCCATTTGACAGAGTTTCCAGCTGCAAACACCAGGAAGGCTGACAACTCTGGAGGACTGAGAAGCCAGCAGTATTTAATTCAAGTTTAGGGTGCTCATTTTCCAGCCCTGTGAATTTTACAGCCTGTAAGAAAGGGTGAATCTGAAGCAGCTGAACTTTGAAAAACAGAAGGAAATCTAGAAATGTGAAAAATTAGGGAGCATTCTAAGGATATCTGAAAGATCTCCAAAATGGCAGTTTTATCCACTTTAATCAAACACCAGACTAAGGAAAAATCTTTTAGCAGCAATGCAACCGGTTTATACAGGACGTTTATTTGAAGGAAGCATTGTAATCTTTCTTCAAGTTTACTCTCACAAAAGGTGTAGGTAACATATTTCCCTGTATACATAGCAGATTGTTGAGCGTGGCCGACAACTTAAAACAATATCCAACTCTTCTCAGATCTGTTGATCTACGCCTGTGCATGTGTGTGTTTGTATGAGTCACTGTTGCAAAAGAAAAAAAGAAATACACCCAATACTATCATGGGACTCTACTGCTCATTTAAAAATCATTACATGGGGTTTTTTTGTATCTTTTTTTTAAAAAAAATCTCCACAATCTTGTGATGCAGATTGCTACCATTGTGGGTTCTGGAAATAATAAATCAGAGCAAAGAGAAAATGTGTTTTTTTTTTCTTCTTTCCAAAGTCATCCAGAAAAAGTCACAGCTGGGTGAGAATCTAAATCTAGGATTATATCCCAAATGTATTCAGTGCATGCAGAAGCTCCAGCACTCCATGTGTGCAAATCCGAGAGATTGCCTAACATTCTTCTTTCCAGGCATTCCCAGGGGTTAAAACTGGGTAGATGTTAAGGGGAATGGCTGTTTTCCAAGCTGGCCTACGGGATCGCCATCTTCACTTAAAGAGAGTGGGTGGCCATATAAATTCTCTCAATGTATAAATAACGGTGCATCAGCTGCCTTAAAGATCACAGAGATTTAAGGATCCCGCAGCAGCTTTTACAATCCACAAACCAGAACAAATTTCCAGTTTTGGAAAATGGATTTTAAGGAGCAAAAGGGTATTTGAATATCCTGCAAGATTTAGCAAGTTCATTCTGCTCCTTAACTCCTACCCACCATCCTCCGCAAAACAAACAAACACACACACACACACACACACAGGAGTCTGGAAATATTAAGTCCACCCATTTTGGTAAAGTCACAGCAACGCCAGAACAAATATAATTCCCAATCCAAAGTAGATTGTCCATTTTTGATCCCAGTAGAAAAGTTAGGATGCTCTGTGGTTTTACTCTTTTACATTCCAGATTTACTCTTATGGACTTACTGCTAATCAAAGGTGATTATTTTTGAAAGTGGATGCTATGTTCAATTCTCTTTAGTTACACCATTTATCCAGTCTTCAGCTAGAAACAATCTTGAGCAGCTGTGCAAGGATTTCAGGGGATTGTACAATTAAATTTGCAAACAAATAACACTGATTCGAGGGACCAAGATAAAAGCTGAACAAATACTGCAAAGCCAGATAGATCCTATTTCTAATCATAAAAACCTATAGAGAGATTCACACAGAATTTGTGTGGTCACAATCTAGACTGAATCCTCTTTGGGGTGACTACCACCCCAATACCATAGTTGGCAACAGAAGACATGTTTTTATTGCTACCAGAGTAAATAGTTTTCAGATTGAAAGCAATTTGTTTTAGAAAGCTGTTCCCTAATATCTAACAAGGGCCGCATTGTCACTTTGCTTTTTTTTTTTTAAAAAAAAGAACCAATTTGCCTTTCCTCTCCTGAGGTTAACTAAATGTTTCCACCCAGTAGCTCTTCTGCTGAAATCTAAGAGAACGAATAAGAGCCAATTCGAAGAAGAAGAAGAAGAAGAAGAAGAAGAAGAAGAAGAAGAAGAAGAAGAAGAAGAAGAAGAAGAAGAAGAAGAAGAAGAAGAAGAAGAAGAAGAAGAAGAAGAAGAAGAAGAAGAAGAGGAGGAGGAGGAGGAGGAGGAGGAGGAGGAGGAGGAGGAAAAAGGGGAAGAAGAGGAGGGAGAAAGGAGGAGAAGAGGAGGAGGAGGGAGAAGAGGAGAAGGGAGAAGGGAAGAGAGGAGGAGAGGAGGAAGGGAAGAAGGAGGAGGAGGAAGAAGAGGAGGGAGAGGGGAGGAGGAGAGGAGGAGGGGAAGAAGGAGGAGGAGGGAGAGGGAGAAGGGGGAAGAAGCGGAGGGAGGAGAAGAGGAGGAGGAGGGAGAGGAGGAGAAAGAAGGGAGGGGAGCAGGAGGAGGAGGGAGAAGAGGAGAAGGGAGGAGAGGAGGAGGGGAAGAAGGAGGAGGGGAAGAAGGAGGAGGGAGAGGGAGAAGGGGGAAGAAGCGGAGGGAGGAGAAGAGGAGGAGGAGGAGGAGAGCTACTCAAATTAATACAAAGAATTTGTTGTGGAGTGTTTGGTTGTAGACATTTTATTAGGTAACATCATCAATTCCAAGAAACTTAGTTAGAACTGAAGAAACTTCTTGAAGGAGAAGCGAAACATTTTCAAGAAAAACCAACAAGTCCAGTTGCCTTTTGGAAAAGCACCTTTGGGACTACTCTGTTGAGTAATCACACAGTTTTTGATAAAGTTGCATGGGTTATCAAAAAAATGCTTGACCACTTAACCTACTACAGCACTAGCAAAGCACATGCATGGACATCTAGTACAGCCGTCTGTCTGTTTAGATCTCCCATGAAGAAGGACCCTTGCAACCACCGTTCCACCAGACTGCTTTGGGCCTCAGCCAGAGATTGACTATTCTGTCCATTTCAGCTTTCTTCTCCAAGATTTTCTGTACTGTGGCTATTTTCAAGTCTGAAATGTTAAGATCTGCAAACCTGTCGATTATAATTCGACAAGGCACCAAAAGTGACTTGGCCGTTCTAGACCTGAATAAATTCCGAATAGGTCTGGCATTTGTCTCTCTTGAGGATTGCAACTCCAGTTTGCTAAAAATTGAGATCTCCTTGGAGCAGAATCGCTATCCATTCTGTAAAATGTGAGTTGGGGGGAAAAAATTGGATGTCAGCCACTAACTTTAGCTTGCAACCCAGCAAAAAGCAGCGTCCGTGGTGATCAAGTCTGAAAAGAATGCCTTATGGCCACAATTTGAGCTGCTTCAGAAAGCAGTGGGGCCAGCAGTTATCCAAGAGACCAC
Organism: Protobothrops mucrosquamatus; assembly: GCF_001527695.2. Classification (NCBI taxonomy): domain Eukaryota; kingdom Metazoa; phylum Chordata; class Lepidosauria; order Squamata; family Viperidae; genus Protobothrops; species Protobothrops mucrosquamatus. The sequence goes on along the minus strand of NW_015390448.1, from coordinate 1,580 downwards.
CCAATTACTGCCTTTCAGTAGGAAAGCCCAGGATTCTTGGCAGGCTATGAAATCTGCCAAACAATGTTTGACTTTTAAAGCTCTGAAAATGGCTTTTGTATCGTCCAAAATAAACACAGAGGCAACCTCTCCACTGGCTGGAGGGCAGCAGCTTAAGGTGGCTATCCATTAACTGCTAAAGGTCCAGCAAGGAAAGTGAGGAGGGGGGGGGGAGGAGAGCCCTAGTTTGATTACTGAGCTCTGCTAAACATACCTAAGACTGTTTGATTCACATTTTCCCTCTGTTATTTTTAAAGGTATTTAAAACATCACATTTACCAACCACAGTTCAAGGGTTAACAGCCAGAATAATTCAAGATGAATAGGGTTGGGGTTTTTTTGGCAAGGGTGCTTCCATTCAACCAGTATCCCATTCCAAAAAGAAAAAATTAGCATGAAATACAAAAGTCAGGACCTTGGTTGCCCCACTTCATTTAGTTAAATGTTAATTTGCTAGGTGCTGGAGAAGAGTCCTGCGAGTCCCTTGGACTGCAAGGCGTTCAAACCAGTCAGTCCTAGAGGTAGGCCAGGTCTGCTTCCAAAAAATAGCGGACAAGCGGGGGGGGGGGGTTAAGTAGTAAAAAAAGTAGACTGTACAGCTTTAGATTACGTACCATTTCATCATAAACCTTTTGAATAAAAAAAATGTCCACTATTTTGTGAAAAAAAATTGTGAACATAATGTGAAAAAAGTGGACTGTCCACTCAAATAGTGGACACCTGGCAACCCTACCTAGAGGAGATCAACCCGACTGCTCTTTAGAAGGCCAGATCCTGAAGTTGAAACTCAAGTACTTTGGCCACCTAATGAGAAGGAAGGACTCACTGGAGAAGAGCCTAATGGTGGGAAAGATGGAGGGCAAGAGAAGAAGGGGACGACAGAGAATGAGGTGACTGGATGGAGTCACTGAAGCAGGAGGCCTGAGCTTAAATGGACTCCAGAAGATGGTAGAGGACAGGAAGGCCTGGAGGAACGTTGTCCATGGGGTCGCGATGGGTCGGACACGACTTCGCAATTAACAACAACAACAACAAAATGATCACCAAAGAACATCTGTAGGATAGTCCAGCTAGCTGCATTCACCTTTCCACCCATTTCCTTTAATTGATGTTCTAGTTGTTTGGTTGAAACATCAACGTCTCTTTCCACTTGTCCGCACTATTAAGACGCCACTGATTCTGAGTCTTCCTAACAATTTACAGGTTCATATTTTTAGGGTAGTTCTCAAAAAGGCTGCTGGGTGAAGCTTGCCAGGAAAACACAGAATTAAAGAATTATGTCTCCCTAAAGACTGGTTGTTATGCTTTTTCCTTTCGAATTTTCCAGCTTGGTTTGGAACAACAGATGCTACCAATTATAACTTATTATACACATCTAACCCATCTTTTTAAAGATGACATCCAAGCAGGCTCTTGTAGACTTTTATTTTATCCAGCAAACCCCAGTGCCGTGATTAGATTTCCTCTCTTGTATGATCATTAAAAGAAATGCTCAGGGCAGATTTTAGCATTTAGCCATGCACAACCTCTTTCGCTACAGT